>NC_140421.1:607500-781615 GCF_965140295.1 Lepidochelys olivacea
CCTGTGATTGGGTGGGTGTTTGGGGAGAGCAGAGTCCAGCTCTGTCCCCCCTCCCCCCAATGGGCAGTGACTCACCCTGCAGGAGTGGGTCTCTGGTCTCTCCCCTAGTGCTGGTGCTGCATGGGCAGTGGGGGGCCGGTGCTCGTCTCTTTTGAGCTATAGGACTGTGACTTGTGACAGCTCACTCCTGTGTGAGGGATGGGTCTCCTAGCAGGGGGGAGCTACAGCAAAGCAGGTGCCTGGGGGGTGGGAAATGCATGGGGCAGGGGCAGCAGAGTGGGGGCTCTGGGAACTTGCTGTGTGTGGCTGCTCCTGGAGTGCTGAGATCCTTTCCATGGGCAAAAGGCTGTGCTGGAGCTGGGATTCCTGCCTGAATCGTGGGCTTAGTGGTGAGGAGGTGCCATTGCTCCTGGGCTGTGGGTAGAGCCCTTCCCCTCCCTGCA
Organism: Lepidochelys olivacea; assembly: GCF_965140295.1. Classification (NCBI taxonomy): domain Eukaryota; kingdom Metazoa; phylum Chordata; order Testudines; family Cheloniidae; genus Lepidochelys; species Lepidochelys olivacea. Next base: position 607,944 of record NC_140421.1, read on the forward strand.
CCTCCTCGGGGGTCTGCCAGCATCTTCCCACCAGGCAGACCGGGTCCCACCCCCAGCTGCCCCTTCTCTGCTGCAGCAAGTTCAGGCCTCTCAGCCTCACCTCCTTTGTGGCTCTTTCCTGCCTCACGTTCATCACACCTCTGCTGCGCCCGCCTTACCCTCTGCACCTTGCAGAACCTCTCCTCGCCCTGACCTGTGTGGCATCCTCCCGTCAGGGCCCGCCAGCGGTGCAGTTGCCCTGTCATGGGCTTGCCAGTTGGTGTGAGCCACGTGGCAACCAGGTGAGCTGGGTTAATAGGCTTGGGACCCTTGAGCTGTGCCCTGGGGGGCCTCATGCTACTGCCACCCTGCCCCATTGCACACCCAGCTGTCTAATTAGACTGAGCTTTCTGGGGCAGGGCCCACCCGGCTCTGGGTCTGCGCAGCCCTGGTGCACTAATTGGGGCGCTCTCTGCAGCCATCCATAAGGGGCGGCAGCCCCCCAGCTGAGTGGGTGGGGCCATGGAGCTGTGTCCCAACCTTGCCCCTGCCCGAGTGGGGCTGGCTGATGTGCAGGGCCCGCTGGAATCGGGCACGTAGGCCTGTCCCTTAGCAATGCCCCAGGGCTGGTGGTGGGCTGTCCTGGAGCTTGCCATAGGCCTTGTGTCTGCCCTGGCATGTGCTCCATTGAATGTGGGAGCCCTGGTGTGGTGACCAGGGGGCAGCTATGCTGCATGTACATACCCTAGCCAGAGACTCTCCTGGACTGCCCCATGTTGCCTACAGGAAACTTCTGCACCCACCAAGGTCTGTGGGGTGAGGGTCTCCATCCCAGGACATGCAGCTGCTTTGCTCCACTCAAGTTGCACTCAGCTCCCCTCCCAAGAAGGGTTTGTTTAGAGTGCTGTGGTGCCCTGTTGGTGAGGGAGCATATCCCGCCCCTCCTGCAGTCCAGTGGGCTCTGCCTAGTGGCTCCCCGGCACAGATGGGGACCTGGCTTAGGCCCTTCCCCCAGGCACAGTTGTGGGATGCAGTGTGGGTCACAGGCCAAGCCTGTGGTGGCAGCGGGAAGCCTGGGTTAGCAGTCGTTGGGTTGGTGCTGCCTGGGCCCATGGTGTCTCTGTTGCCCTGCGTGTGGGAGCCATGTGCCGTAACCTCTCGGGTCAAGGCAGGTCAAGTCCCCCTCCCCTGACCCAACGTTGGGGGAGGGAAGGAGAAGTATGGTCAGCAAACTCCCTTTCCCCCCACCCACGACATGCCCCGGGGCCACCCAGTGCAGAGCTGAGAGGACACATGCTCACACTCCTTATCCTGCTCCTGTGTGGGGGATTAGGAATTAGCCTCTTTAGAGCACCATGTGGCTGCTGGAGCTGCAGATGGCCGGGATGTCCCCTGCACAGAGGAGGGGGTTCTGGAGGACCAGAGAGGCCCATCCGAAGGCTGGCTGTTGGCTATTCTGGTCTGTATAGGTTTTGTACTGTACTTGTCCCTGCAGCATCTGGGCCTCTTCCAGTGGGGCATTCAGCCAAGTGACTCCACATCTGCCACGTGTTCGTTCTTTTCTCCGCTCCCCAAAGGAAGGGGAACGTGCTGCGGGGAGTCTGGATTTGGGTCTATTTTTATAATGTGGATGTGCCTGTTGCTTTGTGTGCATTAGAGGAGGCAAGTTGAGAAAACATGCCTGATGCTTGGAGGCTTGTGAAAGCCCTTAGTTCATGGGGGTTCTGCTGGGGTTCCCCATAACCTGGGTTGTCCCCTTCACTTACCTCTGCCCCAGCTATTCACCCCCGCAATCATAGAATCATAGAATATCAGGGTTGGAAGGGACCTCAGGAGATCATCTAGTCCAACCCCCTGCTCAAAGCAGGGCCAACCCCAACTAAATCATCCCAGCCAGGGCTTTGTCAAGCCTGACCTTAAACATTCTAGGGAAGGAGATTCCACCACCTCCCTAGGTAATGCATTCCAGTGTTTCACCACCCTCCTAGTGAAAACGTTTTTCCTAATATCCAACCTAAACCTCCCCCACTGTTCTGTCATCTGGTACCACTGAGAACAGTCTAGATACATCCTCTTTGGAACCCCCTTTCAGGTAGTTGAAAGCAGCTATCAAATTCCCCCTCATTCTTCTCTTCCACAGACTAAACTATCCCAGTTCCCTCAGCCTCTCCTCATAATTCATGTGTTCCAGTCTCCTAATCATTTTTGTTGCCCTACCCTGGACTCTTTCCAATTTTTCCACATCCTTCTTGTAGTGTGGAGCCCAAAACTGGACACAGTATTCCAGATGAGGCCTCACCAATGTTGAATAGAGGGGAACGATCACGTCCCTCGATCTGCTGGCAATGCCCCTACTTATACATCCCAAAATGCCATTGGCCTTCTTGGCAACAAGGGCACACTGTTGACTCATATCCAGCTTCTCGTCCACTGTAACCCCGAGGTCCTTTTCTGCAGAACTGCTGCCAAGCCATTCGGTGCCTAGTCTGTAGCGGTGCATTGGATTTGTCCGTCCTAAGTGCAGGACTCAGCACTTGTCCTTGTTGAACCTCATCAGATTTCCTATTGGTGCCATGACATTCTCTGCGGGGAGGGGATCTCCATACTTGGCATTGAAGCGGAGACCCAGTGAGGGCATATATTGGGTATCTGTGCTAGGGCAGTGTCTCTGTGCCGGACTCATGGCGGGGATCATTGGCTGACCCTTCACCAGTGTGGGAGTCCTGGGCGTCTCAGACACAGGCGGGGCCCCTGCAGGCGTGGCTGGGGGATTAACGGGTGTGGCCCAATGGGCAGAGCACTGGACTGGGACACAGGAGCTCTGGGTTCTCTTCCTGGCTCTGTTACTGGCCTGCTGGGTGCTCTGGGGCCAGTCACTGCCCATCCCTACGACGGGGTTGATGACGCTGACGTCCTTTGTGAACCGCTTTCAGAGCTGTGCAGGAGACGTGTCAGACAGGAGCAGGGCTAGCCAGGGCGGCGATCTCTGTAACAGGAGAAGGTGGCGAAGGGTGGGAGCAGGGCTAGTCAGGGCAGCGTGCTCTGCAACCAGAGAAGGTGGCGAAGGGCGGGAGCAGGGCTAGCCAGGGCAGTGCGCTCTGCAATGGGAGAAGGTGGCGAATGGCAGCCGGGGTCACAGTGGCATTGGGGACTACGGAAGGGGTTCTGCACCAGGGCGGGGCTGTGAGACAGGGAAGCTCGCTGGTGATGTGAGGGGATGCAATGGGGGGAGGAGGCTTGTGGCTCCTGCTGGGGACTTGCTGTGTATCCCGTCCCACCCAGTCCCCGCCTCTCGCTCCCCAGCTGTTGCCCTGAATCTGTCCTGCCTTCTGCCCCGGAAGGACCCCTGCTGGGCAGAGATGGGGATAGCTGGTCATCACATATCCCTCTGCCCCCCACCTCTGCATCTCTGCAAGCTTCCCCACAGCAGTGCCCGGCCTGAATCCAGCCCTACTCAAAGGCTCAGATGCACCTTATCTGTGGTTTGGGGAGAAGCACAGAAATCCAGAGCCGTGCCTGGATGCTGTGACTCGCGTGGTCAGCGGGATCAGCCTTGTGGGGCTCAGGGGCAGGTCTGAACCTGGCTGGCTGGTGGCAAGTTCCCTGTGGTGGGGAAAAGGCTCGCTCACGTTCGCGCTCTGCCCTTCCAGGACACGGTACATCAGTACGGAGCTGGGCATCCGGCAGCGACTCTTTGTGGGTGTGCTCACCTCCAAGAGCACACTGAACACGCTGGCTGTGGCTGTGAACCGCACGCTGGGGCATCGGTTGGAGCGGCTGGTGTACTTCACAGGCACGCGGGGCCGCAAGGTGCCTCACGGCATGACGGTGGTGACGCATGGCGACGAGCGGCCCATCTGGAACATGTACCAGACCGTCAAGTACATGCTGGACCACTACGTAGGCGACTTTGACTGGTTCTATCTGGTGCAGGACGACACCTACACCGAGGCTCATCGCATCAGCCGCTTGGTCGCCCACCTCAGCATCGACACCCTCCTCTACCTGGGCCGGCCTGAGGAGTTCATTGGGGGCGACACCGAGGGGCGTTACTGCTACGGTGGCTTCGGCTACCTGCTCTCCCGCAGCCTGCTGCTGCGCCTGCAGCCGCACCTGGAGAACTGCCGTAACGACATCCTGAGCGCCCGGCCCGACGAGTGGCTGGGGCGCTGCATCATTGACTACACGGCCATCAACTGCGTGGAGGAGCACGAGGTTAGAGCGCCCCCCCTCACCCCCACACTGGCCCCCTGCCCCCATCAGCCCCCACTCCTACACTGGCCCCCTGCCCCATCAATTCCCACACTGACCCCCTCCCCCAATCAACCTCCACCCCCCACAGTGGTCCCCATGAACCTGCACCTTGCCCCAATCAACCCCCACCCCTACACTGGCCCCCAGCCCCCAACTCCTCCCACACTGACCCCCTGCCCCAATCAATCCATACGGACCCCACCCCCTGCCCCCCCCTGCCCCCCTGCCCCAATCAACCTCCATCCCCCACATCGGCCCCCTCCACCCCATCAACCATCACCCCCTCCTTGATCCCCTGCTCCCCTTTCCCCCACACTGACTTCTCCACCCTGTGATGGATTTACCCCAGGGTGCTGGCTGGAACTGGGGTACCAGTGAGCCCGCCTGACCCACCAGCCTGGTCTCCCTTTACACTATACTGCTGTGCAGCCTGCCAAGTGCGCCCCCCCCCCCCCCCAGGCTTCAGGCTGCACGTTACCAGCACACACACAGGTAGGGACACACCCAGCTGCTGAAACACACAGATGCAGAAATCAGCTCTGCATGGGAAGACTCAGCTAAGGGACTGCCCAGTACTCAAGTGAACACCCCCCTCTAGAGGGTAAACCCCAAAATATACCGTCTTGCACTGCACAGAGATTTGTATAACGTAAGCTCATGAAATTCGCCTCCTTCCTCAACGTGGAGAGGAATATACACAGCTTATGCCCCATGTATAATTTCCACACACTGGTTTTAGACCAAACAAAAACAAGTTTATTAACTACAAAAGCTAGATTTTAAGTGATTATAAGGGATAGCAAATGGATCAAAGCAGATTACCTAGCAAATAAAACAAAAACGCAATCTAAACGTAATATACTAAAGAAATTGGATATGAGTAGCAAATTCTCACCCTAAGGGTATGTCTACACTTGCAGAGTTTTTGCACTGTAAGTTTCACCGGTGATAGGGAACGGTGAAAGAACAGCTCTGGTTTGTGTACTCACTTACTTCCACAGGCATCAGAGAGTGTTTACATTAGCAGCACTTCCATCCCCGATGAGAGCAGCTGTCCCACAGTGCAGCTCTCTCGCTAGGTCTTGTGGGAAGGGGGGTGAGCGGAAGGCATTCTGGGTCCCTGCTCAGTGCCCCGTGCTGCCCTGCTTCATGTCCCAGCAGCACCATTGCTTTCTTGTTTCTTTCGTGGCATTTTTTTTTAACCCCCCCCCCCACACACACACACTGTCTGACTGCTTTCCCTGCCACATCTACAAGCAAAGGGAAAGGGAGTTTCAAACTTCCTGGGGCTTACATGGGGTGGGGCGGATGTCCCTTGACCTGGCATCAGAGCAGTGGAGATGCTGGCCAGAGTGGTCACTTTTAGAACTGTGGCATATCCTCCGGAGGCCAAAACGTGTTTACACAGGTTGAACGTGTCTTCACTTTCACAACATCACAAAAAGAACAGTGGAAGGAGCTGTATGCCTTTCGTGAAGGTGGTTTTCTTTTTGTGATGAAACTTCTGAATTTCACTGCAAAAAGTCATTAACAAGTGTAGACGCTCCCGCAGTTTTAGCGCAAAAAAGGGACTTTTTGCGCTTTAAATGGCAAGTGTAGACATGGTCTTAATGTTTTTAGACTGTTTGCAGAGATTCTTGATGGTAAACTGCACTTGCGTGCAGCTTAAAACTCCAGGTATTCCTTTCACAGACTAAAAAGAAAAGGAGTACTTGTGGCACCTTGGAGACATAAGCTGTAGCTCACGAAAGCTTATGTTCAAATAAATTGGTTAGTGTCTAAGGTGCCACAAGTACTCCTTTTCATTTTGCGAAGACAGGCTAACATGGCTGCTACTCTGAAACCTTTCACAGACTAGAAATCCTGCTAGCCTGGGTTCAGCCGCCTCCCCTCCTCCTCTCTTCCCCCCCCCCCCCCCCCCGTTCAGTCCTTGTTTTTCAGGTGTTTCCAGCAATCTTCTTGGGTGGGGAGTCAATGAAGAACCATTGATGGTGTCACTCCCCTGCCTTAAATAGCTTTTGCATATAGCAGGAACCCTGTGTCTCCCAGGCTTCGTTTCCACGCCTGTCAGTGGGAGGACACTGGTATTCCAAGATGGAGTTCAGTACCAGGTGACTTGGTCACATGTCTCTGTAGAGCCATAGGAGCCATAACTTGGAGGCTGTTTGTAGTGTCCCCAGGAAGGCTCCCCAGTGGGAGATTAGCACTTCTAAGACCTATTGTTCTCCCTAATGGCCCTTCCCAGTCAGCCATCTGGACTGATTGCATTCTACCCAGTGGGCGTTCCCCAGGTGTAAACACATTTGTAATAGATACATAGACAATATTCCTAACTTCAGATACCAACATGATGGGTGCATACAAGTAGGATAATCAGAGTCAGTGAATCAGAACCTATTCAATGACATCTCACATGCCCTGTCTTGCATAAAATACATCCTAGTTATGCCATAATCATATCATATATATAATAATAATACTATGAAGAATATGGGGCATAATGCCACATGGCCCATCTCACTTCCATACTGACCCCTGCCCCCATCAACCCACACTCCCCACAATGGACCCCTCCGTCCCATCATCTGCATAAAGGAACAAGAGGTGAGAGCAATCTCCCAACTAACCCCCATCCCTCCACCCCATCTACCCCCCACTGATCATAGAATATCAGGGTTGGAAGGGACCCCAGAAGGTCATCTAGTCCAACCCCCTGCTTGAAGCAGGACCAATTCCCAGTTAAATCATCCCAGCCAGGGCTTTGTCAAGCCTGACCTTAAAAACCTCTAAGGAAGGAGATTCTACCACCTCCCTAGGTAACGCATTCCAGTGTTTCACCACCCTCTTAGTGAAAAAGTTTTTCCTAATATCCAATCTAAACCTCCCCCACTGCAACTTGAGACCATTACTCCTCGTTCTGTCATCTGCTACCATTGAGAACAGTCTAGAGCCATCCTCTTTGGAACCCCCTTTCAGGTAGTTGAAAGCAGCTATCAAATCCCCCCTCATTCTTCTCTTCTGCAGGCTAAACAATCCCAGCTCCCTCAGCCTCTCCTCATAAGTCATGTGTTCTAGACCCCTAATCATTTTTGTTGCCCTTCGCTGGACTCTCTCCAATTTATCCACATCCTTCTTGTAGTGTGGGGCCCAAAACTGGACACAGTACTCCAGATGAGGCCTCACCAATGTCGAATAGCCTGTGGGGAGAAGCTTAAGGTGAAATTGAACCTCCTGCTACCTCCTCACTGACCCACAACCTCCACCCCCCATTAGTCTTAACTCCACTCCATGAACTATATGGATGAGCACAGTCCCCACCCCTCTCCCCAAGCAATTAGGGATTGGGGTGTGACGTAGGGCAGGCATTACCCCATCCCTACCCCAGCTCAGGGCCTGCGGTACCAGCACTCAGAGCAGGGATTGGGGTGTGATGTGGGGCAGGCATTACCCCCTCTCTCTCCGGTTCAGGGCCTGCGGTACCAGCACTCAGAGCAGGGATCGGGGTGTGATGTGGGGCAGGCATTACCCCCTCTCTACCCCGGCTCAGGGCCTGCGGTACCAGCACTCAGAGCAGGGATCGGGGTGTGATTTGGGGCAGGCATTACCCCCTCTCTCTCTGGTTCAGGGCCTGCGTTACCAGCACTCAGAGCAGGGATTGGGGTGTGATGTGGGGCAGGCATTACCCCCTCTCTCTCCGGTTCAGGGCCTGCGGTACCAGTACTTTGAGCTAGGGAAGAACACGGACCCGGAGCGGGAGAGCGACCCCCGTTTCCAGAGCGCGTTCACTGCCCATCCCGTGCTGGACCCTGTCCAGATGTACCGGTTGCACAAGCACTTTGCCCAGGTGGAGCTTGAGAGGACGTACCAGGAGATCCAGCAGCTCCAGGTGAGGCCCGGCCCTGGGGGAGGGGGAGTGTAGAGGGGATGGGCCCAGAGCTCTGAGTCAGATGAGCAGGGAGCAGCCTGGCTATGGCTTGGGTCACCTTGCCCTCCAGGGAGGCTTCCCATTTCAATCTCAGTCTGCTGCACCTGCCTTAATGAGGCAGCCAGAACACAGAATCCCCCCGGCCTGTGCCCTGGCACAGGGGCCAAGGCATCTTCCTTCACCTTCTGTGCTGGTGATATACCCCGGCAGAGACGGTTCTGCCAGGAGAATGGGCCTGCCAGGGTGGTGGAGCATGCTCTCTGCGGGCAGTTACTCTGGTAGATCTGGGCTGGCTTGATCTCTGAGCCCAGCCTTGCACTATTGCCCAGCTGAAGTGCACCTACGGCTCATTGCATTTCTCCTGCAGGATTTCATCAGTTTATTTCTTTTAAAGGCAGAAAGGATCCCTGTGATGGAGGTTATGCTCTGACCTGCATAACATAAACCGAGAACTTCCTCAAAACAGTCCCTGGCTGAACTAGAGCAGATCTTCTAGGAAATGTCTAGTCTTAATTTTAAAAACTTCCAGTGGTAGGGAATTTTTCATGACCCTTGGTAAACTGTTCCAGTGGCTAATTACTGTCACTTAAAAATGTACACCTTATTTCTAGTCTGAATTTGTCTAGCTTCAACTTCCAGCCATTGGATCACATTAGACCTTTCTCCCCTAGATTGAAGAACCTTCTATCATCAAATTTCTGTTCCCCGTTTAGGTACTTGTAGACATGATCAAGACACTCCTTAACCTTCTCTTTGTTAAGCTAAATAGATTGAGCTCCTTGAGTCTGTCACTATAAGGCAGGTCGTCCAATCTGTTAATCATTCTTGTGGCTGTTCTCTGAACCCTCTCCAATTTATCAACACCCTTGAATTGTGGACACTGGAATTGGACACAGGATTCCCCCAGCCATTGCACCAGTGCTGAATACAGAGGTAGTATAATATCCCTTCTCCTACTTGATATTCTAAGGATGGCCTTAGCCCTTTTGGCCACAGCATCTCCCTGGGAGTTCATGTTCAGCTGGTTATCCACCATGACCCGCTGGTTCCCCAGATACAATCCCCCATTCTGTAAGTATGACTACATTCTTTGTTCTTAGATGTATGTCTTTGCATTTGCCCATACGAAAAACACATTGTTTGCTTGCGCCCAGTTTACCAGGAAATCTAGGTCATTCTGTATTGATGACTTGTCTCTCTTCTTTATTTATTTTTCCCCCAGTCTCTGTCATCTGCATCTTCGAGACTAACCAATTTATTTGAGCATGAGCTTTCGTGAGTGTGACGAAGTGGGACTGTTCTTAATGTTTCCTCTGAATAGTGTGGGGGTGCCTCAGTTTCCTCTAGGCAGTTCTTAAGTATCTAGGGGGTGGAATAAGGGTGTATGATCATTGCAGAGCCCTAGAGGGCATGTGTGTGCAGGGGTCTGGACACAGAGGATGGCCGACACCCTGTTTCCTGGCAACTGATGGCGTGGGCCCTTCCCCCCCTGCAAGGTGAGAGCTGAAGGGTTGGAGAACAAAGGAATCAGGTGACCACCTGGCCCGGGAAAGGAACAAAGCCCAGAGGAGGAGGGGCTGGAGGGGGTTTTCAGTTTGGGGCTGGCTGGGACATGGAGTGAAGTGCAGACGTGGTTGTCTGGCTCACTGCCCCCCAAAATGGACCCAGCTGAGGGGTCCCGTTCTCTGCACCTACAAGCTCTGTGTTAGACCATGTTCCTGTCGTCTAATAAACCTTCTGTTTTACTGGCTGGCTGAGAGTCACGTCTGACTGCGAAGTTGGGGGGCAGGACCCTCTGGCTTCCCCAGGAGCCCCGCCTGAGCGGACTTGCTGGGGGGAAGCGCACGGAGGGTCAGAGGATGCTGAATGCTCCGAGGTCAGACCCAGGAAGGTGGAAGCTGTGTGAGCTGTGTGTCCTGAAGACAGGCTGCTCACAGAAAGGCGACTGCCCCAGAGTCCTGACTGGCTTCATGGGGAGCAGTTCCAGAGCATCGCCCAGGGACTCCGTGACAGTGAGCTACAGCTCACTTCATCGGATGCATACCGTGGAAACTGCAGTTTCCACGGTATGCATCCGATGAAGTGAGCTGTAGCTCATGAAAGCTCATGCTCAAATAAATTGGTTAGTCTCTAAGGTGCCACAAGTACTCTTTTTCTTTTTGCAAAGACAGACTAACACGGCTGTTACTCTGAAACCTGTCATCTGCATGTGATTTATCAGTGATTTTGTTTTTTCAAAGCCATTGATAAACATGCTAAATAGCATAGGGCCATAAACTGTTCCCTGCAGGACCCCATTAGAAACATGCCGGCTCGATGATGATTTCCCATTTACAATTACATTTTGAGACCTAGTAGCCAGTCTTTAATCCATTTAATGTGTGGCCATGTTGATTTTTTTTTTGTATCTTTCTAGTTTATTAATTGAGTTGTCACGTGGTGCCAAATCAAACCCTTTACAGAACTGTGTACAGTAACTCCTTGCTCAACGTTGTAGTTATGTTCCTAAAAAATGTGACTTTAAGCAAAATGATGTTAAGCGAATCCAATTTCCCCATAAGAATTCATGTAATGGGGGTGTTAGGTTCCAGGGAAATCTTTTTCACCAGACAAAAAACTAAACTAAAATGACACACACACAGAGTATAAGTTTTAAACAAACAATTTAATACTGCACATAGCAATGATGATTGTGAAGCTTGGTTGAGGTGGTGAAGTTAGAGGGTGCGATATTTCCCAGGGAATGCCTTACTGCTAAATGATGAACTATCACTCGGCTGAGTCCTCAAGGGTTAACACATTATTGTTAATGTAGCCTTACACTCTACAAGGCAACACGAATGGAGGGAGGGGAGACAGCATGCCAGACAGAGAGACACACCCTGTGTGTGGGAGAGAGCGAGAGATGCGCATTGCCCCTTTAAGTACGCTGACATCACTCGCTAAGTACATTGCCTTTTTAAGTACATCAGGAAGTTGAGGCAGAAGCTGCGGCCAGCAAGCACTCTCTGTCCTGAGCCCTATCTTTCCCCACCCTGCTCTATATGGAGAAGGGGTAAGTGGGGGGCAGAAGTAGTGGGGCGGGGGACACCCTGACATTAGCTCCCCTCTTCCCTCCTCCCCTGCACAGCAAGCAGGAGTCTCCCGGGAGCAGCTCCAAGGCAGAGGGCAGGAGCAGCACATGGCAGGGGCTGGAGGGACAGCTGAACTGCTGGCAATTGGTAGCCTGCTGGGTGGCTGCTGCACAGGGAACTTAGGGAAGCGGGGAGCTGATGGGGGTCTGCCAGCCCACACTGGTTCCAAGCCCCCACCAGCTCGCAGCAACAGGCTGCTCTTCCTGCAAGCAGTGGACAGAGCAGGCGGCTGCCAAACAACATTATAAGGGAGCATTGCGCAACTTTAAACAAGCATGTTCCCTAATTGATCAGCAACCAAACAATGTGAACCGGGACGACTTTAAGTGAGGCGTTACTGTAGATGCAATATATTTACTTACCTTTATCAACCAAGCTTGTAATCTCATAAAAAAAATCAAGTTATTCTAACAAGATCTATTTTCCATAAACCTGTGTTGACTGGCATTAATTACATTACCTTCCTTTAATTTTTTATTAATAGAGTCCTGTATCAGCTGTCCCATTATTTTGCCCAGGGCTGATGTCAGACTGATAGGCCTATAATTCCCCAGACCATCCCGTTTACCCTTTTTGAATATTGACACACAATTCCCCAGGGTTCCATGACCCACTAAAAATCAACATTAATGGTCTAGAGACTTTTTGTGCCAGCTCTTTAAAAACTCTTGAAGGCAGGTTATCCAGACCTGCTGATTTAAAAATGTCTGAATTTAATAGCTGCTGTTTAACATCTCCAGAGTTACTCATGGAATGGAAAGTGTTTGATCATCATGTGACATGATGACATTATCTGGCTTTTTTCCACCTCCAGAATAGAAATATTTATTGAACACTTCAGCTTTTTCGCATTATCATTGACAGTTCTACCATTTGCATCTAGTAATGGACCAATGCCATAGGTAGGGTTCCTTTGGCTCTTGATATACTTTAAAACCCCTCCTTCTTATTGTCTGTAACTCTGCCGGGCGGGCTGGGATGGAGCTGCAAGTTGCTCTGGTAAGAGGAATCCCGACTGGGCGTCTGTCTGTACCGAGGCCAGAGCTCTTGGCTGTGGCCTTGGGAGATAATGCCCTGGCCCCTGACCTTCCAGGTGCCTGTGAATCCCCACAGCCCTCCGGAGGCTCCTCAGAGCTTCCATGTCGTTAGTGTTTGACATGTAACAAATCCTGGAGCCCAGAGTAAGTACCTGGGGACTGGAGAAAAGCCAACGTGGTGCCAGCATTTAAAATCCAACCTGCCATTGTGTGTGGATGACTCACAGGTTTCGATGATAAAGGTAACCGTTACCATGATACACCGAGACTCTGTAAGGCATGTTTTAGCCCCACATGGTGTTTTTGATTAAACAAAAAAACAGCACTCCACAAAATCAATGCAGCCTGTCTGAAATGGATTAAAAACTGGTGAACAGATCTCCAGAAGTCATTATAAATGAGAAATTGTCATCCACTGTGGGGTCTGTCTGTTGGGGTCCTGCAGGGCTCTGTTCTTGGCCCAGTGGTATTCAGTCTTTTGTCAGTGATGTGGAATTCAAATAAAATCACTGCCGGTAAAAATCTGCAGATGACGCAAATTGGTTGAGTTGTAAATAACGATGGGGACAGGTCTGTGACACAGACTGCCCTGCATCACTTGATAAGGTTGACTCACATGAACAACATGTGTTTTAACACAGCCAAATGTGAGGTCATACGCCTAGGAGAAAAGAATGTAGGTCACGCTTATCCTGGAAAGCCGATACGTTGAACAGGAGTTAGGGGTCACGGTAGGTAACCAATTGAACGTGAGCGTGCAGTGCTGTAGCTAAATGGGCAAACGTGATCCTCAGCTGTATAAGCAGGGGAATGCCAAGTGGAAACAGGGAGGTGGTATTCCCTCTGTGTATGGTGTTAGACAGAGCAATACTGCATCCTGTGTCCAGTTCTGGTGTCAACACTTCAAACAGAGCATTGGAAAAACAAGGGCTCGGAAAAGAGCTACAGAAAGGGTTTGAGATCTGAAAAGCTGCCTGACCATGAGAGACTAAGGCAGCTCAATCTATTCAGTTCATGCAAGAGAAGGGTATGAAGTGGCTTGGGCGTATGCAGTGTACAAATACTGACACCGGTAGATTTCTCCTGACCGAGGTCTCTAACCCAGCAGACAAGGCAGAGCGAGACCCAGTGGCTGGAGCTGAAATGAGACCAATTCAGAGTAGAAATGAGGCACAAATGTTTAACGGGGTGGGAAATTAACCACTGGCACAGGTCACCCAGGGACCAGACTGAGTTCTAAATGTCGTGCTCTAGCTCAGCCAGGAATGGGAGGCTGGTTGCAGGAGTTGCTGGGGAGGGATTGTGGCCTGTGCTAGGCAGGATCTCAGACTGGGAGAGGGGGCCGGACCCTTCTGGCCTGTCTGTGAATTTGTAAATGTTATATGATGGTAGCGCCCACAGGCCCTGCCCAATATTGGACCTCGTCATGCCAGGTGGGAATGGTCAGAGCCAGTCCCTGCCCTGAAGGGGTCAGCCTAAAGACCCAGCTGAGGGGTAGAGGTGGGAGCCATGCCTGGGACATCGGAGGGGTGGAGGTGGGAGTGGTGCAGGACAGCAGATTAGCTGGGGGGATTGGACAGCCAGTTGGAGTCACTGTAGAGTTTCAGAGTAGCAGCCGTGTTAGTCTGTATTTGCAAAAAGAAAAGGAGGACTTGTGGCACCTTAGAGACTAACCAATTTATTAGAGCATAAGCTTTCGTGAGCTACAGCTCACTTCCTCAGATGCATATCGTGGAAACTGCAGCAGGCTTTATATATACACAGAGAATATGAAACAATACCTATTCCCACCCCACTGTCCTGCTGGTAATAGCTTATCTAAAGTGATTTCCAGCACAAATCCAGGTTTTCTCACCCTCCACCCCCCCACACAAATTCACTCTCCTGCTGGTGATAGCCCATCCAAAGTGACAACTCTTTACACAATGTGCATGACAATGTGCATGTAGAGTTTGTGTAATCTTGGGGAGAGCAGCTGTCGAATAGTCTCAGCCCCTTATAGTATGGGTTGGTGCTGCCATCTGATGGGGGAATGGTGTCATTGCATAGCTAACAGTGCATCCCCGTCCCCTGGAGTGACAAGGTCGGGGAGGTCACATCTTTTACTGGACCAACTTCGTCTGGCGCGAGAGGTGCTTTCGAGCCACACAGAGCTCCCCTAGAAACTCTGGGATTTGGTAGAAAACCGGGGGTGACTGTGTGCCTGGGAGGAGCTAGGCCAAGCGGTGGAGGGTTGGTGTGGGGGACTGGAAGGTGTCTTGTTCCTGCTTCAACTCCCCTCCCTCCTCGTGCAGCTGGAGATCCAGAACACCAGCAGCCTGTCTGCGGACGGAGACCATGGTGCCACGTGGCCCATTGGCATCACGCCCCCGTTCCAGCCCAAGACGCGCTTTGAGGTGCTGCGCTGGGACTACTTCACGGAGGAGCAGTTGTACTCATGCGTGGATGGCTCCCCCAAGTGTGAGCTGCGCGGCGTGGACATGGCTGATGTGGCTGACGTGGTGGCCATGGCCATGGAGGAGCTGAACCGCAAGTACCAGCCAGTGCTGCACATCCGCAAGCAGCAGCTGGTGAACGGGTATCGGCGCTTCGACCCCACACGGGGCATGGAGTACACGCTGGACCTGCAGGTGGAGGTGGTGACACAGAAGGGGCATAGCCGCTCGGTCATCAAGCGCGTGCACCTGGTACGGCCCCTCAGCGAGGTGGAGATCATCCCCATGCCCTACGTGACTGAGGCCAGCCGCATCAACGTCATCCTGCCGCTGACGGCGCATGACCGGGACTACGCTAGCCACTTCCTGGAGGCGTATGCGGCGGCCGCCTTCGAGAGCAGCGAGAATGCTGTGCTCACCTTCCTCTTCATCTACGACCCCTTCGAGGCCCAGCAGGTGGCACAGAACGACATCTTCGGCCCGGTCAAGGCCAGGA
This sequence comes from Lepidochelys olivacea, assembly GCF_965140295.1. Classification (NCBI taxonomy): domain Eukaryota; kingdom Metazoa; phylum Chordata; order Testudines; family Cheloniidae; genus Lepidochelys; species Lepidochelys olivacea. The sequence continues at coordinate 623,204 of NC_140421.1, forward strand.
TTGCCGAGTACGAGCGCAAGTACACCGAGGTGAAGATCCCCTGGATCAGCGTCAAGACGGACGCGCCCTCCCAGATCAAGGTCATGGACATCATCTCCAAGAAGCACCCCGTGGACACGCTTTTCTTCGTGGCCAGCGTGGACACCGAGGTCACCACCGACTTCCTGAACCGCTGCCGCATGAACACCATCAACAGCTGGCAGGTCTTCTTCCCCATCCACTTCCAGGGCTACAACCCGGCCATCGCCTACCACAACCAGGCGCCGCCCGCCGCCCTGGATCTGATGCGGGATGCTGGGCGCTTTGACCGAGACGTCTTCCACGAGGCCTGCTTCTACAATGCTGACTACATGGCAGCACGCACCCGCATGGCAGGCGACGCGCAGGAGAACGAAGACATCTTGGAGACCCTGGAGATCTACGACATGTTCATCAAGTACTCCAGCCTGCACGTCTTCCGGGCCATGGAGCCTGCCCTGCTGCAGCACCACCGGCCGCACCTCTGCAACCCCCGCCTCAGCGAGGAGATCTACCACCGCTGCATGCAGAGCAACCTGGAGGGGCTGGGCTCCCGCTCACAGCTGGCCATGGTGCTCTTCGAACAGGAGCAGGGCAACAGCACCTGAGCTGCAGAAGGGGCTGGCTCAGCCAGCCTCCCCATGGCCTGCCCCACCTGCTCTGCTGGCTCTGGTTGTTCTCCCCCTCGTGGTGCAGCAGGCATTTTGCTGGCCCAAGGGGAAGCTCCCTGCAGACAATGGGCTGGATGGGGGGCAGGGGAGTGTGGGGGGTGGGCTCAGACCATCTAGCTCTAGCCAGCTGGCACTGGCTGGGCTGGGGCGCTGATAGGGGACCTGTGATATCCTGGGGCTGGGAGACTCATCTGGGAGCCAGGCCATCTGGGTTCTGCTCCCAGCTCTGCTCTGTACCCTGTCTGGTCTCAGTGTCTCCCTCCCCCCTCTTTCCATGGGACAGTGACACTGAGCAGCCCCTGGGAGTGGGGTTCATGGGGTCTGGCCCTTGCACTTGTCCTGACGCTGGGCTGGGCAGGGTCCCAGGGCAGGTTCAGGGCTAGCGCCAAAACCTGCTTCCATGAAATGGCCGTGGAAGGCTGAGGGTGACTGGTGGAGGAGGCTGGAGACTGCAGTGGGCTGGGGCCTCTCCCTGTCTCCTCCACACAGCGCTTCGGCCATGTTGGGGATGCCACCTCCTGGAGCAGCATGGACCCTCTGCTCCTGTGTGCACGGGATGCCTGGCCCTGCCTGCAGTGTGCAGCTTTGCCGGGCTTTGCGTGTTGGTGAGTGTGGGGCATTGATGTGGGTAGAGTGACTTGTGGGGTCAGGGCTGGCCATGTGACACCATCCCACAGAGAGGTGCAGCACTCCCTGTCTCTTGCCCTCTGCCCCATAGACTTCGCTGGCTCCAGTGGGCTGAGGCTCCCCTCCCACGGCTGGCAGGGTGGGGCTCCAGCCTTGGAGCATGTGGCTTTAAAGAGTAATTGCCTGGCTTTGCGCCCCAGGTGCTGGCCACCTGGGATTGGAGGCTCTGAGAACCCCCTGTTTGGTACAGTGTGGAGTGCTCCTGCCCTGTCACTCAGCCCCTCACCCACGGAGTCCCTGGGGTGCTGCAAGGCAGGAGGGATTAGAGCTGGAGGCCCTAACGGGCCCGATCCAGGGCTCTGTGTCCCAGGGAGCTCAGGGTGCTGGCTCCTGGCGTGAGTTCCTGAAAGCGCAGTGTGGGCTCTGGGCAGCTGGAACCTGGTTAAACCTGCAGCTGTAGAGCAGGGGAGGGTTTCTTTGGTACGTATGGAGCAGTGCATTTAATGGCAGTGCATTGCAGCTCTGGCCATAACCTGCTGGCCTAAGCACTCCAGGCTTTTTGGGGAGGGGGAAGCTTACAGGGCTTGGACCCCAGGACGTGTGGGTGCAGGGAGGACCGGGGGTCCCTCTATTCACTAACTGTGTGCTGCTCCCCATGGGAACTGTGACCCAGGCCGTTTTGGCCTCTGCAGTATTTTAATAGGACGGGAGAAGGCTGCAGCCCTCAGATGAGAGCTTTCCATGGGAGGTTTGAGCTGTCTCTGCCGCTGGCCCAGCAGGCCTGATGCAGCCACCCCTGCTGGTGCTGTCACCCTTGGGGCTCTCCGTGCCGCTGCTCGCAGGGCTGCATGAGGGGATGGGATCCTGTCCCCACTGGCCGCAGGCAGAGCCCTGTGTAGGGACACGTCTGCTGGAACGGGCCCTTCTCCGAGCAGGCATTGACTCCTGGCTTCTTCGTGGAGCTGTGCTCTCTGCACTGAGCACGCTGGGTGGGGTGGGTGATGCCTGGGTCTGACCCCAGTCAATGCTGCTGGGGCTGCCAGAAAGAACGGGACAGATCGGCTGCAATGTGCATCTCCAAGGAGCAAGTGACAGAGGAGCCAGACTTGGCTCCAGGTTTATATTTAATGGCAGGGGTTGGGTTATTGTGTTTACACTGCAATAAAACGGAAAGGATGAATTAGTCTGGCTGTGAATTCTTCACTGCTGGAGGGGTGGGGCAGCAGGCGCCAAAGGAGGGGGGAGAGGGAGTTGTACCTGGGCGCCAGAGCTGGGCTCAGAGAGGGGAGCCGGATGAGGAAGGGGGGCCAGCACCTGGCGGGGGAGGGTCCCAGGGCAGGGCTGTCCCTCCTTTACTGTGTAGCTGAGGGGTGACAGTGGCTGTGCCCCCATGTGCTGGTGGGCGGCTGTGGCTGTGCCGGGAGGCCGGGCAGCGATGCCCCCCGTGTGCTGCCCTGGCGGGGGAGCCTTGGGGCTCTCGGGGTGCACAGGACGACATGTCTGCTGCTTCTGGGCTGCCTCACCCCTTCTCCCTGGAGCCGGACTGCGGGGAGCCGCTTCCAGCCCATGCTCCGTTCTGGCTGTAATGGCCACTCCTGGTGTTGGGATGGGCCCATCCCCTCCCACGAGGCAGCTCAGCGCTGGGTCGCTCCCCACGGTCTGTTCTCTGTCCAGTCTCGTACGAAGCGCCCCACTCACTGGGCCTCCGCCCCCCAGCCCCAGGGGTCTCAGCTAATTGTCGCCGGGGAGCCTGGCCTAGCGGGCCTGACACCGAGGGACAGGTTCTGCGAGGAGCTGGGGAGGGCTTCGGTGTGCTCAGCACGCCGGGGTGTGGAGCCATCTGAGCGGGTGAGCCCTGGGGGCTGGCTAGACCGGCGGGGAGAAGAGAACAGCTGTGCCTGAGGGGGATGCAGCTGATTCCAGCCTCCGCCCCCCCCCGGGCCCTATCCCCCGCCTGAAGGGTGCACCAGGCAGCGTCTGGACCCCCATCTCCCCACACCCTGCCCGCCTGAGGGGAGCGTGGTCCCACCCCCACTGATGGTCTCCCTCCCCCGACTGCCTGAGGGGAGCACGGGCCACTCTCCCAACCATCCCCCCCCACCTGAGTCCCCCTGACGGTCCGTCCCCCACCCCTGTGTCTATGGGGAGCACTGCCCCACACCCCACTGAGAATCCTCCCCCACCTGAGAGGAGTGCAGACTACACTCCCAACGTCTCTTCCCTCCTGAGCCTGAGGGGAGCCTGGCCCCCGCACTGAAAGTCTCCCCCCTGCTCTGCCGGAGGGGAGCACAAGCCACCCTCCCACCCCCCCAGCGGGCTCTCCCCTGCCTGAGGGAAGTGTGGGCAAATTCCCCCCCAAACCGACCATCTCCCCCCTCCCCTGAGGGGTGTTGTCAAGGTTCCTCCACCACTCTGAACTCTAGGGTACAGATGTGGGGACCTGCATGAAAAACCTCCTAAGCTTATCTTTACCAGCTTAGGTCAAAACTTCCCCAAGGTACAAAATATTCCACCCGTTGTCCTTGGATTGGCCGCTACCACCACCAAACTAATACTGGTTACTGGGGAAGAGCTGTTTGGACGTGTCTTTCCCCCCAAAATACTTCCCAAAACCTTGCACCCCACTTCCTGGACAAGGTTTGGTAAAAAGCCTCACCAATTTGCCTAGGTGACTACAGACCCAGACCCTTGGATCTTAAGAACAATGAACAATCCTCCCAACACTTGCACCCCCCCTTTCCTGGGAAATGTTGGATAAAAAGCCTCACCAATTTGCATAGGTGACCACAGACCCAAACCCTTGGATCTGAGAACAATGAAAAGGCATTCAGTTTTCTTACAAGAAGACTTTTTTAATAAAAATAGAAGTAAATAGAAATAAAGAAATCCCCCCTGTAAAATCAGGATGGTAGATACCTTACAGGGTAATTAGATTCAAAACATAGAGAACCCCTCTAGGCAAAACCTTAAGTTACAAAAAAGATACACAGACAGAAATAGTTATTCTATTCAGCACAATTCTTTTCTCAGCCATTTAAAGAAATCATAACCTAACACATACCTAGCTAGATTACTTACTAAAAGTTCTAAGACTCCATTCCTGGTCTATCCCCGGCAAAGACAGAGTATAGACAGACACACAGACCCTTTGTTTCTCTCCCTCCTCCCAGCTTTTGAAAGTATCTTGTCTCCTCATTGGTCATTTTGGTCAGGTGCCAGCGAGGTTACCTTTAGCTTCTTAACCCTTTACAGGTGAGAGGAGCTTTCCCCTGACCAGGAGGGATTTCAAAGGGGTTTACCCTTCCCTTTATATTTATGACAGGTGTGATGGGCCACCCTCCCATCTCCCCTCCTGGCTGGGGTGCCCCCCGTTTGCCCTGAGGGGTTTTTCTGGCAGGGCACAGCTGGGCGCGGGGACCCCAGGCGCTGAGGGGCATGTCCAGGAGTGAGGCCTGTTGCTGCCGCACAGGGGTGTCCCGGGTGAGTCGCCCCTCACCGATCTCAAGCCTGAGAGACCTCCTCCAGGTACGTGGTTCCTCCACCTCCCGGAGCTGCGGGGAGTAGCCCGGACATGGGATCCAGGGCAGTCCCCCCGGTGTTGTGGTAAGTGGGGTTGTGTGGTGTTACTGATGGGCCCATTGCAAACCCACCTGCCCATCCCTTTATAGGGTCCCTCTTCCCCTCGCAAACAGCGGGCACCGTGAGTGTTGGTTCGTCCATGGCAGAGGGGTCAGCAGAGCATCTGTGTCCAGTTTTGGGCCCCACACTTCAAGAAGGATGTGGATAAATTGGAGAGAGTCCAGCGAAGGGCAACAAAAATGATTAGGGGTCTGGAACACATGACTTATGAGGAGAGGCTGAGGGAGCTGGGATTGTTTAGCCTGCAGAAGAGAAGAATGAGGGGGGATTTGATAGCTGCTTTCAACTACCTGAAAGGGGGCTCCAAAGAGAAGGGATCTAGACTGTTCTCAGTGGTAGCAGATGACAGAACGAGGAGTAATGGTCTCAAGTTGCAGTGGGGGAGGTTTAGATTGGATATTAGGAAAAACTTTTTCACTAAGAGGGTGGTGAAACACTGGAATGCGTTACCTAGGGAGGTGGTAGAATCTCCTTCCTTAGAGGTTTTTAAGGTCAGGCTTGACAAAGCCCTGGCTGGGATGATTTAACTGGGAATTGGTCCTGCTTCGAGCAGGGGGTTGGACTAGATGACCTTCTGGGGTCCCTTCCAACCCTGATATTCTATGATTCTATTATTCCCTTCACGGGGACCATGTCCATGTCATAATCCTGCAGGAGCAGGCTCCATCTCAGGAGCTTGGCGTTGGCTCCTTTCATCTGGTGCAGCCAGGTCAGGGGAGCGTGGTCAGTGTAGACGGTGAAGTGTCGCCCGAAGAGATAGGGCTCAAGTTTCTTGAGGGCCCTCACCATGGCCAGGCACTCCTTCTCGATGGCCGCGTAGTGTTGCTCCCGGGGTAGCAACTTCTTGCTCAGGTACACGATGGGGTGTCTCTCCCCCTTTTCATCCTCCTGCATTAACACCGCCCCCAGTCCCGTGTCGGAGGCATCGGTGAACACCACAAAGGGCTTGTCAAAGTCTGGGTTTGCCAGAACTGGGCCACTGACCAGAGCCTCCTTCAGCGCCCGGAAAGCCTCCTGGCACTGCTCGGTCCAGACCACCTTGTCTGGCTTCCCCTTCTTGCATAGCTCAGTGATGGGGGTGGCTATGGCACTAAAGCGGGGCACAAACCTTCGGGAGTATCCTGCCAACCCAATAAAGGCTTGGACCTGCTTTTTGATGTGGGGAGCAGGCCAGTCTCTGATCACCTCCACCTTGGCTGGTTCCGGCTTTAGGCGGCCGCTCCCCACCCGATGGCCCAGGTAAGATACTTCAGCCATCCCCACCTTGCCCTTCTCCGCTTTTACAGTCAGCTCAGCCCCCTGGAGTCGGTCCAGCACTTGTCTAACCTGGGACACGTGGTCCTCCCAGGTCTGGCTAAAGACACAGATGTCATCAATATACGCCACGGCAAAACTCTCCATCCCCCTCAGGAGCTGGTCCACCAGGCGCTGGAAGGTGGCCGGCGCTCCCTTGAGGCCGAAAGGCAGGGTCAGGAACTCATAGAGCCCCAGAGGGGTGATAAAGGCGGATTTCAGTCGGGCATCTGCATCCAGCGGCACTTGCCAGTAGTCCTTTGTAAGGTCCATGGTGGTAAGGTACCGAGCTCCTCCCAGCTTGTCTAGGAGCTCGTCCGGCCTGGGCATGGGGTAGGCATCGGATACAGTGATGGCACTGAGCTTCCGATAGTCCACACAGAACCGGACCGACCCGTCCTTTTTGGGGACCAGCACCACCGGCGAGGCCCAAGGGCTGGCAGATGGCTGGATCACCCCCAAATCCAGCATGTCCCGGACCTCTCTCTCCAGGTCCTGAGCAGTTTTCCCTGGGACTCGGAAGGGGGAGCATCTTATCGGCGGGTGCGACCCTGTCTGCATCCAGTGGACAGTCAGATTAGTGCGTCCAGGCTGGTTGGAAAACAGCTGTCGGGACGGATGCAGCACCCCCCTGACCTCAGCTTGCTGGGCAGGGGTTAGCTGATCCGAGAGGGGAATTGTTTCCAGGGGGGAACCAGCTCTGGTCCCAGGGAATAGATCTACTAAAGGGTCATCTCCCTGCTCTTCCCACTGTCCACACACGGCCAACACCACATTCCCCCTGGCATAATATGGCTTCATCATATTCACATGGTACACCCGGCGGTGGTGAGCCCGGTTCGACAGCTCCACCACATACTTTACCTCATTGAGCTGCTTGACGACCTTGAAAGGGCCCTCCCAGGCGGCCTGTAGTTTGTTCTTTCTCACGGGGATGAGAACCATCACCTGATCTCCGGTGGTGTAGGCTCGGGCCCGCGCCGTGCGGTCATACGAGACCTTCTCCTTCCTCTGGGCTCTGGCCAGATTCTCCCTGGCCAGGCCCATGAGTTCAGCCAGTCTCTCTCGGAAGATCAGGACATTCTCCACCACTGACTCTCCATCGGGAGTGGCCTTCCCCTCCCATTCGTCTCTCATCAGGTCCAGGGGGCCCCTCACCCTCCTGCCATATAACAGTTCGAAAGGCGAAAATCCGGTAGACTCCTGGGGCACCTCCCTGTACGCGAACAGCAGGTGAGGTAAGTACTTGTCCCAGTCCTGCGGGTGCTGGTTCATAAAGGTTTTCAGCATCATCTTTAGCGTCCCGTTAAACCTCTCCACCAGCCCATTGGACTGGGAGTGATAAGCTGAGGCCCAGTCGTGCCGGACCACACATTTCTCCCACAAGCACCGGAGCAGGGCCGACATGAAGTTGGAGCCTTGGTCTGTCAAGACTTCCTTGGGGAACCCCACTCGGCTGAAAATGGTCAGGAGCGCATCGGCCACGGTGTCTGCTTCAATGGAAGCTAAGGGCACTGCCTCGGGGTAGCGGGTGGCTAAATCTACCACCCCCAGAATGTATTTCTTCCCCAACCGGGTCGTCCTGCTGAGAGGCCCCACGATGTCCATGGCCACCTTCTGGAAAGGCTCCTCTATGATGGGCAAAGGTCTCAAAGCCGCTTCCCCCTTGTCCCGGGCCTTCCCCACGCTCTGACAGGGGTCACAGGATCGGCAATACTGCCGGACCGTGGTAAAGACCCCGGGCCAGTAAAAGTTCTGTAGCAACCTCTGCCGGGTGCGCCGGATTCCCTGGTGCCCTGCGAGGGGGATGTCATGGGCCAGGGACAGGAGCCTGCGGCGATACTTCTGGGGGACCACCAGCTGCCTCCTGATCCCACAGGACTCCACTTCCCTTGTGGGAGCCCATTCTCGGTACAGGAACCCCTTCTCCCACAGGAACCTCTCCTGGCAGCCTCTCCTCATGGTCTGTCCCACACCGAGGTCGGCCAGGTCCCTGAGCTTCCGCAAGGAGGGATCTTTCCTCAACTCGGCCTGGAACTCAGCGGCTGGGGCAGGGACGGGGCCCGGTTCCCTCTCGCTGGCCAGGTCTGAGGCCTCCGCCTCTCTGAGCCGTGCCCCTCGGCCCTCCCTCCCCACCAGGGTAGGGTCCTGCGCCTCCGGTGTGATACCCTCCCCGAGGTCAGGGCGCAGTGCCCCTCGCCGGCTCTGGCTACACGTCACAACCAGGGCGGTCTGGGGCTTGCTTGGCCAGTCCTCTAGGTCTCCCCCCATCTAGGTCTCCCCCCCCCATCAGTGGGCAAATGGTGGTGTACCCCCACATCCTTGGGGCCCTCCTTGGCCCCCCATTTCAGGTGTACCCTTGCCACGGGCACCTTAAATGGGGTCTCGCCCGCCCCCGTCAGGGTCAGGTAGGTGTTGGGCACCACCCGATCTGGGGCCACCACCTCGGGCCGGGCCAGTGTCACCTCCGCGCCCATATCCCAGTATCCATTGACCTTCCTCCCATCCACCTCCAGGGGAACAAGGCACTCTCTCCGGAGGGACAGCCCCGCGCCCACCCTGTAAACCAAGGACCCTGAGTCCAGAGCCTCCAGCCCTCTGGCGGAGCTGGCCTGGGGTCCTCTTCCCTCCTGAGCAGGTGATAAACTGGCAGCCCCCCTTGCCTGGGCCGTCTGCCCCTCGTCCAGCTGGGTCCCTACCCAGTTAACCCTGGGTAGGTTGGGTCTGCTCAGTCTGTCCCTGAGCCCGGGGCACTGGGACCGTACGTGGCCTCTCTGGCCACAGTGATAGCAGCTCAGGTCACGTTGGTCCCCTCGAGCGGGTCGGAGGGGCCCAACGCCAGGCGTTCCCCTTGGAAGGGGGTTCTCCCTATTTCCCCGCTGGGAGGCCCCATGGTGACTCTCTCTCTGCATCAGGGGGGGCCTGTTCTTTTGGGACTCCTCCCGGCTACCCCCTGACCGACTGTTCACAAACTCGTCGGCCAGCTGCCCTGCATGCTGGGGGTTCTCGAGCTTTTTGTCCACCAGCCACAGCCTCAGGTCGGAAGGGCACTGATCATACAGCTGCTCCAGTACGATTAGGTCAAGCAGGTCCTCTTTAGCTCGGGCCCCAGCTGTCCACTTGCGGGCATACCCCTGCATCCAGTTGGCCAGTTGTAGGTAGGTGACCTCAGGCGTTTTACGCTGACTCCGGAACCTTCTCCGGTACATCTCGGGGGTCAGCCCAAACTCACGGAGCAGGGCCTGTTTGAACAGTTCGTAGTCCCCTGCCTCCGCCCCTGTCATCCGGCTGTACACCTCCACGGCTTTGGGGTCCAGTAAGGGGGTGAGGAACTGGAGCCTGTCCGCAGGGTCAACCCTGTGCAGCTCACAGGCATTCTCAAAGGCCGTCAGGAAGCTATCCATGTCCTCCCCCTCCTTCCGCTGGGCCAGGAAGCACTTATCAAAGTTCCTTGTGGTCTTGGGTCCCCCCTCACTCACCGCAGCCGGGGCCCCACTGCTCCTCAGCCTGGCCAGCTCCAGATCATGCTGCCTTTGTTTCTCCTTCTCTTCCTGCTCATGCTGACATTGCTTTTCATGATCCTCCAGCTCCATCATTTTCATCTCCCCCTCCCATTCCAGCCGCCTCCGCTCCAGGATGGGGAGCTCCGCCGGGAGGATCCCTTGCTGGCTGCCGGGGTCAGGGTGCCCTCGGTATTCACTGGGCTTCCCCAACCCCTCCCCCAGGCCTAGGTAGGAAGGGTCTCGGGATGTCCTCGGCAGCAGTCTGACCTCTCCCAGCCCGGTCAGGCCCCTGGCCCACACTGTGTCCACCGGGCGGCTTCCCTCAGGGAGAGGGATCACTTGGATGACCTGGATAGATGGACAATCAGCTTTTCCTTGGTGGACCTCCCAATGCGCAGCCCCCTCTGCCTGCACAGCTCCACCAGGTCGCTCTTAAGGCGTTTAGCGTACATCTCCCTGCTGGCCACTCGCAGGCCGGGCAGCTTTCTACGGTTTCCAGGAAAAGCCCTTAGTGTGCCAGTCCTTCTTGAGGTCACCACCTTTTTGCCAGGGTCGAGCTGCAGACTCCTCTGCCCCTGGGACCGCTCGCTGCGATCCCCCGGGGGACCCTGTTACTGCAAAAGTCCTTCTCTCTGGTCACACATTCCCAGGGGTTAACCGCCCCCCGAAACCGTCTCTCTCTGAATCTTCAGCACGCCTGGTCCCCGTCAATCCCCCTTTGTTTTACTGCTCCCCAGTCACTTACTTCAGGAAGCACCATCCACGGGGAGCAGTACATCCCACCGCTGCCACCAGTTGTCGCGGAGTGTGGGGGAGTCCGGGGTCTGCACCCCTCTTCCTGGGATTCACTGAGACTCTCAGCCAGCCAGTAAAACAGACGGTTTATTGGACAACAGGAACACAGTCCAAAACAGAGCTTGTGGGTACCCCCAGGACCCCTCCGTCAAGTCCTTCTGGGGGAGCAGGGAGCTTAGACCCCAGCCCTGGGGTTCCCTGCGTTCCACCACCCAGCCCCAAACTGAAACTAACCCCCCCAGCAGGCCCCCTCCTGCAGCCTTTGTCCAGTTTCCCGGGCAGAGGTGTCACCTGGCCCCAACCCCCTACTGGCTCAGGTGACAGGCTCTCAGGTCTCCCATCCCCAGTGAAACTCCCCTGCCGCATTCCCAGGTCAACACTGCCCCCTCCCTGCTGCATCACAGATCCAAAATAGTGAAGTTCCCTAATTGCATTGTGAGCTCCCTCCAAGGAACACCGCCCAAAGCCAGGGATGATCAGCTCCCATGTCTAGCCTGAACAAACCAACCCTGGTATCCTCCCTTGTTTACACATCAACAAATGTAGTGCTCTCCCTCAAACCATTGTTGTTTCTCTACAAAAATCCCTACCTATGCTCCAGTCAGTGCTCTGATGCCTGGATCCAAACTCTGCATCAGTCCCTTAGGCAGTTCTTAAATCTCTAGGTGGTGGGATAAGGGTGTATGATCATTGCAGAGCCCTAGAGGGCAGGTGTGTGCAGGGGTCTGGACACAGAGAATGGCCGACACCCTGTTTCCTGGCCACTGATGGCCTGGGCCCTTCTGCCCTGCAAGGTGAGAGCTAAAGGGTTGGAGAACAAAGGAATCAGGTGACCACCTGGCCCGGGAAAGGAACAAAGCCCAGAGGAGGAGGGGCTGGAGGGAGTTTCAGTTTGGGGCTGGCTGGGACATGGAGTGAAGGGCAGACGGGGTTGTCTGGCTCACTGCCCCCCAAATGGACCCAGCTGAGGGGTCCCGTTCTCTGCACCTACAAGCTCCGTGTTAGACCATGTTCCTGTCGGCTAATAAACCTTCTGTTTTACTGGCTGGCTGAGAGTCCTGTCTGACTGCGGAGTTGGGGGGCAGGACCCTCTAGCTTCCCCAGGAGCCCGCCTGAGCGGACTCACTGTGGAAAGCGCAGGGAGGGGCAGAGGATGCTGCATGCTCCGAGGTCAGACCCAGGAAGGTGGAGCCGGGTGAGCTGTGTGTCCTGCAGACAGGCTGCTCCCAGAGAGGAGACTTCCCCAGAGTCCTGCCTGGCTTCATGGGGAGCAGATCCAGAGCGTCGTCCGGGGACGCCGTGACAACGGAGTAACCTGAATCTTTTGTGATCTTTGGTGCATGGCACCCGGCGATCCCGAAGTCAGCTTGCTGGTGGCCGGCTGGACGGAGAGCCCACGGGGACTGTCTGTGACGCTGGTCAGACTGTTGCAGGGCTTCGGGTGTTCACACCTGTTACTGGGCAGGTGAAATCTGTGATGGCACACCCAGTTTGGGGCGTCTGCCCTGCTTCTTGACGCTCTGCTCTGCGGCTGCCACTCACGGTCCGGCGCCACTCCAGACAGGTGACAGTGGGCTCCCCCCGCCGCCCGTCCAGTGCCTCCTGGGTGTGTGTGGGGGTGGGGTGGGGTGGGGCAGAATTGTGATCAGGGGTGTCGGGGCTGCCCCTCATCAGGGCCGGGTGCGTGGGGTGTGTGTGTGTGTATGACGGCAGCGTGTTCACGTGGCGGGAGGGCAATGGGGCGCGCTCCTCCCTGCACGCACTCGGGGCCCACACTGAGCTCAGCACAAGAAGGGGCCCTGGCAGCTTCCCCCCCCCACATCCCTTTGTCCAGGCAAACCTGGCCTGGCAGCCTGGGGTCCACTGGGGCACCACCCAGGAGCCTGGCACCCACCCACACGCCCCAGGCTGGGCAAGGGTTGCTCTCCCGGTGCGGGGGGGTTCTCTCTCCCACACAGCTGGAGCCGGCTGCCCAGGGGTGGAGCGTGGGACGGGGAACAGGCAGGGAGCTGCTGGCTCTGGGTGGGAGCGGCTGCAGCAGCAGGTGGCTGGCACATGGGCTAAGGCGCTGATGGGCGCTGGGGCATCGGTCTCCCCCTCGCCCCATGCTCTGTGGGCACCTGGATCACACCCCGGTGCCATCAGGGCGCGGCCCTCGCGGCCGGCCCAGCTCCACGGCAGGACACCACGCAGCACGCCTGGCTCGGGGTCTATTTGTGCCTCTTTATTACGGAGCCATTTGTACATTTATAAAACGGGGACTCACGTCTCTCACATTCAGCAGAACAATGGGGTGACTGCACCCCTCCCCCAGGACATCGCCCTTCACAGGCTCCAGGGTTGTGTGCGTCTGTCTGTCTGTCCATCTCCCCCAGTGACAGCATGGCCGTGTGCATCTGTCTGTCCATCCCCACGGACTGCGTGACTCTATGTGTGTGTCTGTCTGTCCATCTGCCCCAGGGACTGCATGGCTGTGTATGTCTGTCTGTCCATCCCCCACGGTCCACAAGGCCGCATACTTCTGTCTGTCCATCCCCAGGGACCGCATGGCTGTGTGCTTCTGTCTGTCCACCCGCCCCCCCAGGGATTGCATGCATCTTTCTGTCTGTTTGTCCCCCAGGGGGTGCATGCTTGTTGGCATCTGTCTGTCCATCCCCAGGGACCGCGTGGCTGTGGTGTTTAGATGCTGCTTGTAATTATTAGAATTGGGAGCACTGGCCATTGGGAGTGTGAAAGGACAGGAAACAGGAAGGAGGGGAGAGGAGTTGAGAGGCTGGGAGAGAGCTACAGAGGGTGCAGCAGCAGTTTGGTAAAGAGGTTTCCACTTTTTAAAATAAAGTCCTGTTGAAGCTTGTTCGTACCTTGCCTGGTTGATACAACATTTTGGCAATGAGGATGGATCTTCTGCCTCTGAACCCACCTGCACCCTTTCTGCAAAGCTCAGGTGAGCCTCCAATTGTTTTGACTACCTGGATCCATCTGTCTGAGAATTATCTGCTTGCAATCAGTGCTACAGAGATTTCTGAAGTAAGAAAGCCTGCTCTCCTAATCCACTGCCTTGGAGCAGAAGGGCAGCGTATATTTTACACTTTTCCCCTTGCAGATGATAAATATGAGACTGCACTCACTGCATCAAAGAATTTTTTGGTGCCAAAAGTGAATGTAGTAGCTAATCGCTACAGATTTCCCCAGCGTAAGCAGCAACCAAGGGAAACCATAATGTAGTATATTGCTTCCCTGAGGAGTCTGATTGTAACTTGTGACTTTGGGAACATGGCAGATGAGATGATTGGAGACGAGCTCATTGAGAAAACAACCATGTTTCATGTAAGAGAACGCTTACTTCTAGAACCACAACTTACACTAGAAAAAGCAATAACCACTGCTCCTCAGATTGAGTCAGCTACAGCTGAAGCCAAAATAATGAGCATGGATACAGGAGGCACAGTCCAGGCAGTGACTCCTTTGCAGAAAAGTTCACTACCACTGCAGACGCACAATTGCAAGAGGAAAACTAATGAAAAACCACCGAATCAGCAAATTCAAAATACACTAAAAGCATGTTTTCGCTGTGGATCCCCACAACACCTTGCAAGTTACACAGGATGTCCGGCAAAAGTCGCTCAGTGTAATCATTGCAAAAAGATTAGACATTTTGCTAAAGTATGTCACAACAGCCAGTTCAATCAACAGGTGCATGCAGTTACAATACCAGATGTTACTGTGCTGAGCGTGGACAGAATCACTACTGCACGTTCCAGAACAAATAAAGTGCACGGTAAATGTTTCCGCCATACCCTCAGGCAAATCACACTCTATTCAGCTAATGTTGGACACTAGCTCAGCAGTATCTATATACTACCTGATTCCCGCTATCTGCATTACTTTAAAGATGTGCCTCTTACTGAACCCAAACTTCACTTGGTGTGCTATTTGAAAAACCATATTCCAGTACATGGCTGCCTGCCAGTAATAGTTACTTTTGGTGATTGCTGTGTAACTGCAGAGTTCTACATTGTCCACAAAGGCACTGCTGTCCTTGGCAGAGATTTATTGGCTGCTTTAAATCTCAGGGTAGTTAATAGATGAATTGATCTTCCTCAGCAAAGCACTCTTGCTGAACACACACCAGTTTCAGCTGGGACCCAACACCAGGTTGAGGAGAAACTCGGCTGTGCTTATGGGTTTCTGCAAAAAGTTAAAATGCGGAGTAATGTGATGCCTGTACGACAGAAGTTGTGGCGCTTACCATTTTCAGTCAGGGAAGCTGTTTCAGAGGAACTGAGAAAACTTGTTCAAAAGGAGATTATTGAGGAGATTGACTCCTCGGAATGAGTTTCACCTATAGTAGTGACACAGAAGAAGGGTGGAGGCATTTGCCTTTGTGTGGATTTAAGGGAATCAAATAAAGCTATTGTGATTGACAGCCATCCTCTTCCTCACCTGGAAGAAGTATTTGCAGAACTCCGTGGAGCAAAGATGTTTTCTACTCTTGATTTGCAGAGCGCATACTACCAGGTTATGTTGCATGAAGATAGCAGAGACCTCACAGCATTTATTACACGAGGGACTATTTCATTTTAAACGTGTTCCATACGGTCTCGTTCAAGTGCCTTCCAAAAAATGATGTCATTGATTCTGAAGAATCAACATGGAGTTCAGTGATATCTGGATGATGTTATCGTGTTTGGAAATACTTCTGAGGAGCATGACAATAACCTGCCGTTTGTACTAAACTGCATCAGCACAGCAGGCCTCCAGCTCAGTCGGTCCAAATGCAAATTTAGACAAACTGAACTCTCCTTTCTGGGGCATACAATTTCACAGACTGGACGAAAACCTGATCCAGATCATATCCTGACAATTTCAAATGCTCCTCCTCCAAGAGATTTGTAAACCTTACTTTCCCTCTTGGGTTTTACCTCCTGGTGTGCAAAATTAATTCCCAGTTATGCTTCTGTCATTGAACCATTACGGGAATTACTAAGGAGAAGTTCAACCTTAGCGTGGACAATGGAGGCACAAGCTAGTTTCGAAATGGTGAAAGACTTGATTGTACATAGTCCATCCTGCATTGCCCACAATTGTCTGATGCTTCTGATTATAGACTTGGGGCTGTTCTCACACAACTGCGTGAGGACAACACAGAAAGGACGGTTGCGTTTGCTTCAAGGACACTAAGTAATGCTGGGAGGAAATATTCTACAGTTGAAAAAGAAGCACTTGCTTGTGTCTGGGCTACTGAAAAATGGAGAACTTACCCGTGGGGCCGCATGTTCAAGTTGCGCACAGACCGCAGCCCTTGGACGACGTTGCCCACCACGAAAGGACTGGGAAGAGCAGGATACCGTATTGCTCAACGGTCTGCAAGACTACTCTCTTTTAATTATGAATGGGAATATGAGCCTGGAACCAAAACGTGGTCACTGATTGCCTTTCTCGCCTGCCTTTGCCTTCACCAGAGGGTCCACCAGAGGATGAGGATGTTGTGGTTGCACTTATTACAAGCACTCTCACTGCAGTTACAAGAGAACAATTTCAAGCTGCTTGTTCAGCTTGTCCAATTCAACAAAAACTATGGGGAATTTCTGACAAAGAGATGGCCCGGTCACCCTAAAAACCTTGACCCAGTTTTGCTGCCTTATTTTAGAGTTCCAGATAAACTTTCTTTGATGGCTGTGTGCGACGAGGTACACACCGGCTCCTTGGGCCAGAAGAATTACAGTCAAAACTCATACACCTGGCACACGATACTCATCAAGGAATTGTCCGAACCAAACACTGACTATGGGATCTGTATTGGTGGCCAGGGATGGACTATCAAACTGAAGCACTCATAAAATCCTGTGTCACTTGCCAAATGCATGATAAGACAGCAGTGACATGTACCCCTCCATTACAGCCTGTTCCTCTTCCTGAAGCTGCATGGGAAAAAGTGGTGATTGACATTGTAGGACCCTTTGATACTGCTCCAAGTGACTGTTATTATGCCATCACTTTAATAGACTGTTTCAGTAAATGGCCGGAGGTAGTGTTTACATCGCAAATCTCTTCTGCTACAGTAATTAAGTTCCTCTCTTCAGTTTTTGGCAGGGAAGGTAACCCCAAAAACTGGTTTCAGATAATGGTAGTCAATTTATTTCCCTGGAGCTTGAAACTTTTCTAGCAGAGAGGAACATTTTACACAGAAGATCATCCCTATACTACCCGCAAGCCAATGGGGAAATCGAACGGTTTAACAGAAGTTTGAAAGAGAGTTTGCAAACGGCTAAACTGGAAGGGCAATTGTGGATACCCTTCACTACTGATTTTTTGCAAGCATACCGGGCTACACAACATGCCACAACGCAAAGATCACCCGCAGAGTTACTGCGTGGGAAACAGATGAATACTAAACCAAACATTGCTGGATTGTTAAAGGCACGACCTGATGTCCCAACCGAGGATGATGTGAGAAAAACAGTTGAACAGAACCAAGCAAAGTCTAAGGCTTTCACAGACAAGCAGGGGGTGCTAAGGAACCAAAGGTTGAGTGTGGTTCCTTTGTTAGAATACGAAAACCCGGAATTTTACATAAAGGGGACTATAAATTCACAGCTCCTCTTAAAATCATAGAGAAGAAGGGACCTTACACCTATCGACTTTCTGATGGGGGGGTATGGAATGCTTCTTATCTTGCATCTGCCTTTGCACTAAGAGGAGCTTATGCCAACACCCAGTCTGCATTGGATGACTTCACCGTCGTATCCACAGAACAAGACATTGCCCTGGAACCGGGGCTTGAGAGACGGCCTGTCAGACCCAGACGACCACCTGTCTGGACTATGTGGTATCTACAGTGTTTTCAGTGTAATATTTCTGCCAACAGTATAGTGTCTTGCATCATATTTGTTCCTGTGGTTAGAACAATAATGTTTATTGTAATTGGGAGAGTTTCTTAAGAGAGGAGGGAATGTGGTGTTTAGATGCTGCTTGTAATGATTAGAATTGGGCGCACTGGCCGTTGGGAGTGTGAAAGGACAGGAAACAGGAAGGAGTGGGGAGGAGTTGAGAGGCTGGGAGAGAGCTACAGAGGGTGCAGCAGCAGCTTGGGAAAGGGGTTTCCACTTTGAAAACAAAGTGCTGTTGAAGCTTGTTAGTACCTTGCCTGGTTGATTCAACAGCGGCCGTGTGCATCTGTCTGTCCATCCCCAGGGACCGCGTGGTTGTGTGTGTGGTGGGGGACATGTGGTTGTGCACAGACCGGGGCTGTGGCATGGGGGCGTTGGGATGCTCCCAGGTGCTCAGCCTCCTGCCCCGCTTGCAGGCCTGTTGTTCCCACACGGGGGGTCTTTCCCCCTGTATCCAGACACCCCCTTGCCAGGCCTGTGCTGGCAGCTCAGCTCCGACACAGCCAAATGTGTGAGCCCTGGGGGCAGCCAGGCGCACAGCACGGGCAGCCTGTGGCTGCAGGGCCCTGGGGCGTGGGCCGGCCAGGTGCCCACGTGGGCGCATGGCTGTGTCTGAGTGCGCACCCCTTTGTGGGTGCTCCTGTGAGGCTGTTCCCAGGGGTGCCCCGGGGCACATTCCCTGAGCCCCGGGACTGCGCCATGCGCGGGTTCATGGCACCGTGGGCCCACGAATCCAGGCTTCATGCAGGTCTGTCAGCATGGCCCTGCACACAGCGCTCTGTGTGTGCGTCCCGGGGCGCCTGTCGCCCTGTGTCTGTCTGTCCAGCCCTCCAGGGAGCACATGGCCATGTGTCTGTCTATCCAGCCCTCCAGGGAGCATGTGGCTCCTTGTCCGTCTGTCCAGCCCTCCAGGGAGCACATGGCCATGTGTCTGTCTATCCAGCCCTCCAGGGAGCATGTGGCTCCTTGTCCATCTGTCCAGCCCCCCAGGGAGCGCGTGGCCGTGTGTGTCTGTCTATCCAGCCCCCCAGGGAGCACGTGGCCATGTGTGTCTGTCTGTCCAGGCCCCCGGGACCACATGGCCCCTTGTCTGTCTGTGAGCCCCCCAGGGAGTGCCTGGCCCTGTGTGTCTGTCTGTCCAGCCCCCCAGGGAGTGCGTGGCCGTGTGTGTCTGTCTATCCAGCCCCCCAGGGAGCACGTGGCCATGTGTGTCTGTCTGTCCAGGCCCCCGGGACCACATGGCCCCTTGTCTGTCTGTGAGCCCCCCAGAGAGTGCCTGGCCCTGTGTGTCTGTCTGTCCAGCCCCTCAGGGAGCGCGTGGCCGTGTGTGTCTGTCTATCCAGCCCCCCAGGGAGCATGTGGCCATGTGTGTCTGTCTGTCCAGGCCCCCGGGACCACATGGCCCCTTGTCTGTCTGTGAGCCCCCCAGGGAGTGCCTGGCCCTGTGTGTCTGTCTGTCCAGCCCCTCAGGGAGCGCGTGGCCGTGTGTGTCTGTCTGTCCAGCCCCGCAGGGAGCGCGTGGCCGTGGATATGCCGGGACGGCGGCCTGAGGTTGTCGGGATGCTCCCAGGAGCTCAGTCTGTGCCCAGCCTGGGGGCTGCTCTGAGCCACGGGGGGCGCGGGGGGGAGGTGTCTACTCAAGGGGGGACCCTTCCCCCATCACACCCCTCCCCTCCCCACTCCCTGCAGCTGGGGGTGGGGAAGGGAGCACAGGGCACCAAGCCCAACGGCTGGGCCTGGGGCTGAAAGCGAAGGGGCTGGAGGGCTAAGAGCCCCTGCAGGGGTAGGAAGGGGGTGTCCCTCCCTTGCCCAATGCTCACACAGTGACACCCCCGCCCCCCTCCCCTGCAGCCACGTCCTGGTGCTGGCCTGTTACCCCGGGAGCAGAGTCTGTAACTACAGTGCAAGGTGCTGCCCTCCCGGCCAGGACCCTGCTGCCGCGGTGACCCCTCGGGGCTGGGCTCTGCCCCTCACACACACCTGGTGCCCCCGAGGGGCTGTGCCCTGCCTCACCCCACCCACCCAGCAGCACCCCAGGGCCCAGCTGGCGCAGGGCAGTGGGAGCTCTGGGGTGGGGGGTTTGTCGGATGACACAGGCAGTGCGGAGACCTGAGCACTGGGAGGGGCGAGCGGGGCAGGGCGCAGGGCTCGGGGCACAAACACCCAGGGATGGGGTGGGGGGATGGGCTGGAAGGGGTGCAGGGCTCGGGGCAGGGCCCAGGTCTTGGGGCACAAACACCCAGGGATGGGGTGTGGGGAGATGGGCTGTGAGGGGTGCAGGGCTCGGGGCACAAACACCCAGGGATGGGGTGCGGGGGGATGGGCTGCGAGGGGCGCAGGGCTCGGGGCACAAACACACAGTCTGGGGGGGGACAGCGGGTGCTCAGCACCCAGGGATGGGGGGGAGATGGGCCGGGAGGGGCTGTGGGGAGCTCTGGGGGGGCTGTACCCACAATCGGTGGCAGTGCCCAGCGAAGGGAAAAGGGGAAGTAGGTCAGGCTGTGCCCTGCCCACCCCTCCACTATGGGCACTGGACCAGGGCCCGAGACCCAGCTTGCCCCCTCCCAGGGCTCAAGGTGTTTTGGGCCCCCTTCCCAGACAGCGTCAGAGCCTCTGACGGGGACCGGCCCGTGACTCCCCCGCACCCCGGTGGGCACGGCAGGAGCCAGGCGGCCCGTGGTGGCCACAGGCCCAGGAGACGTGTGTTACGGGCAGCAGTGGTAGGGGGCAGGTGTAGAGGGGCTCGGCGGGACGCACCGATCCCCGGGGTGGGGGAGGGCTACGTGGGGCACAGGAAGGAATAGAGATGGGGGGGCAGCAATGCCGGGGGGGGGGGGACAGAAGTGGGTCTGTGCGTGGACTGGGCTGCATTGGGGTGGGGGTGTGGGGAGCTCGGGGGGGGTGCACTGGGATGGGGGTGCAGGACGGGGCATGCGTGGGGGTAGTTGGCACGGGGGGGGGTCATGCAGCCAGCTGGTGCAGCCACAGGGGGCGCTTGCTGGGCGGGAGGCACTAGGGCGGCCCAAGGCTGTTCTGAGCGAGGCCCCTTCCCCGTGGGGTGGGAGCTAGTGGGCTGCAGCCCCCCACCCCGGGGTGTGTGTGGGGGAGGTGTTCATCCACACTGGGGGCGGGGTTTCACCTCCACAGCCAAATGCAGCATTTACACATGGTCCCTGCCCCCCCCGGCACGTCCCCCGGTCCCCGTGCTGGGCCCGATCCTCGGGCCGGGCTGTTTTCCGGCCAGTGCCACGTCTGTCCAGGCCGGCTGCTCCCTGGGGCAGGGCTGCGCGGCTCTGTTCTGCGCTGGGTGCTTCGTGCTGGGCCAACCCCGGCGCTGGCTGGGCGTGGGGCTGCCGTGCTGGGCCGGTCCTGGGGCCGGGCGGGAGGGGAGCGGGCAGGGGTGAGGGTCCAAAGCATCTACGGCCTCTCCGGGAGGCGCCAGGTGTGGCTGACGGGCTGGGGCGGGGGGCCGGCTGGGGAGGGGATGGGCCCGGTGCCCACCGTGCCAGGCGCTGGTGCCGTTCTCCGTGCAGCCCGTGGGGCTGGGGGGCCCTTTGCGCCCGCAGTGCTGAGCCCGGCCTAGCAGGCGAAGTCCTCGAAGACGCCCTGGTGGGCGTCGCGGTGGCGGTGGTTGGGCAGGATGCTGGTGCTGTACGTGCCCTCGGCGTGTCGGCCCAGCGTCCCGCAGGGGCTCTGCAGGGGAAGGCACTGTCAGCACCGCAGCCGGGGTCCCCCTGCCCCACAGGGAGCTAGGCCTGGTGCCCCCCCCCCCCCGCGAGACCCCTCCCGGCCTACGAGGCCCGTGGGCCGGCTCTGCTGGGCCGTACGTTCCCCCTCCCCCAGGTGTTTCTGCACCTCCTGCTGGCGAGGCCCTGCCCGTCCCTGAGAGCCCAGGGCAGGGCGAGGAGCCCGGTGCCATCCAGCCGCGGTACAGGCCCCAGGGGGCTGTCTCCGGCCCTGCCTTCGCCACACCGGCCACGTGTGTGTGGGGACGTGGTTACAGCCAGGGCAGGGTCCGACCAGGCCCCATCCATGCAGGGGACAAACACCCCTCGCCGTTAGCCTGGGCCTGGCTCCCCCCTCACTCCACCAGCTGGAGATTAAACGACCCCCCAGGGTCCCTGGCTGCAGCCGGGCACTGGGGCACTGGACACACCAGCCCCATACAGAGCGACTCCGCTGGGTTGTTTGTATCAGCCATTTGCACCCAGGGCCGGGAGCCCTCCCCCCAGCCCCCAGCCCCCAGCCCCCAGGGCCGGGAGCCCTCCCCCCAGCCCCCTCCATCTCCCCTCGCTCGGAGGAACCAGTGACGCTGTAACGCCTGTCCCAGAGCAATTGCAGCGTGATCACGATGCGGGCATGACAAGGGCACCTGCCGGACACCGGCCCTACCTGCCCAGCAGGGGGCAGCGCGGCCTGGCCACCGTGCTCCTGCGGTGACGGGGCAGCCACGGGCATCCCCCAGGGACAGTCAGCACCGGGCCTGGCACGTGCCGCTCACTAGGGGCCGGGTTCTGGTCTCCCCCACTCTCTGGGACCTGGCGTCACACCGCGGCCGCGCACAGAGCTACCCCTGACTGACCCCAGAGCGAGAGCACCGTCAGCCCCAGACCCGCCTGTCGCTCGGGCTGGGGGGCGCCGGACGAGTCGATCGCCAGCTACGGCCACCAGCCCCTGCAGCCAGCAGAGCCCCAGGCCCCCCGGGGCAGGCAGCCGGCCCCTGGGCTGATTTCCCTGGGGCCTGGGAGGGGTCCCTGGTCCCTGCTGCTGGTCGCACAGACGCGAGCAATGAGCCTTTCCAAGGAGTTTTAATGACTTTGATTTTTGCACTAGGAGGAAATTAAACTAAATCCAGCCGGTGCTGACGGCCACAGCGGCCGAGTTCGCGACACTGGGCGAGCGATTACCAGCATCATTGCACAGTGGGTCACTCCGCGCCCATGACACAGCCCTGGGGCCTGGGCTCCAGCCTAGCTCCGCTAATGCACCCCAAATACAGAGGCGGGGGCTGACGCCGTGGGCCAGTCTCAGGGCCGCAGGGCCCTCTTGTAACAAGCAGAGACCTCGGCCAGCACTAGCGGGCACCTGCCCAGGCAGCCGGGGCGACGGGCCGTGGCAAAGGGCAGCCGGTGGAGCCCCCGACCCGGGAGGGGCCAAGGCCCTGGCGGGGACAGACTGGGGTTACTTGGTCTCGGCCCAGCGCGGGGGCAGGACTAGCTGGGCCTTTCCAGCCTGAAATCCCCATGGTCTGAGACGGCGTAAAACCCAGCGTGTCTGGGGAGCGGGACGTGCTGAACGACCTGCCATGCCCAGCCCCACGGGGCCCCGGGGGGCTGGGGAGCGGGGGGTGCCCAGCCTGATGGTGGGTCTGGGGCCGTGCCCAGCCTGGCAGGGAGCCGCCTCCGTGCAGGGACCCAGCAGCATTGATCTCAGCCCCGCGGCGCGGGGACAAGGGGTGAGAACCGTCAGCGCCGCACTTACAAAATCCCCCTCTTTGTGCTTAGACTCCCCCCACCCTGCCCCGGGCGTCTCACTGTCCAGGCCCCTTTCCCCCCACCCAAAAAGCCCCCCCCGCCTCACCCACCGTCCTCCCGCCCGGTGTCGCTGGCTGGGCCCGTTCACCACGCCCGGGGGCCGCGTACCTGATCGTTGTGCTCCTCCAGCCCCAGCGTGGCGATGCTGCCCGCTGGCTTCCTCAGGGGCGGCTTGGAGCGGCCCAGAGCCCGGCTCACCTTGTCCCGGATCACCTGGGCGGGCGAGAGCGTGGGGGGGGGCTGCTCAGCGCACATGTGTACAGACCGCCCAGACACACGTGTACAGACATGCCCAGACACACGAGTACAGCCCAGACACACGTGTACAGACATGCCCAGACACACATGTACACACATCCAGACACGTGTACAGACACGCCCAGACACACATGTACACACATCCAGACACGTGTACAGACACGCCTAGACACATGAGTACAGCCCAGACACACATGTACAGACCACCCGTACACATGTCCAGACACGTGTACAGCCCAGACACACGTGTACAGACATGCCCAGACACGTGTACAGCCCAGACACACGTGTACAGACCGCCCAGACACACGTGTACAGACCACCCATACACACACCCAGACACGTGTACAGACACGCCCAGACACACGAGTACAGCCCAGACACACATGTACAGACCACCCGTACACATGCCCAGACACGTGTACAGCCCAGACACACGTGTACAGACACGCCCAGACACACATATACACACATCCAGACACGTGTACAGACATGCCCAGACACACGAGTACAGCCCAGACACACATGTACAGACCACCCGTACACATGCCCAGACACGTGTACAGCCCAGACACACGTGTACAGACATGCCCAGACACACATGTACACACATCCAGACACGTGTACAGACACGCCCAGACACATGTGTACACAAGACCAGACACGCACATTCACACATACTCAATCAGGGTGGTGGGTTAGCCCCT
Source organism: Lepidochelys olivacea (assembly GCF_965140295.1). Lineage (NCBI taxonomy): Eukaryota > Metazoa > Chordata > Testudines > Cheloniidae > Lepidochelys > Lepidochelys olivacea. Next base: position 647,139 of record NC_140421.1, read on the forward strand.
CCTTTGTCCATCTCGGAGCTCCCCCCCCTCCGGCCGCCTGCTCCTTCGCCGGGCGTCATGGGGCAGGGGGGATATGAGCCATGGGGAGATCAGTCCCCCCACCCCAGCTCAAAGAACACTAGGGGCTTGCAGGGGGCTGTGACGAAGCGGGACTGTTCTTAATGTTTCCTCTGAATAGTGTGGGGGGTGCCTCAGTTTCCCCTATGCAGTTCTTAAGTATCTAGGGGGTGGGGTTGTTGGATCATATTAAAGAAGTTCTGTATTAAAATCACAAATGAGTTTGATTCCCCAGAGTTTCAATTCCAGGGTATTACTAATTAAGAGCTCTCTTGGTTTTTGGTACTGTTTCTCTCCCTCTATGTGTGAAACTTGCAAGCTGCTAATTGTGTTAGTACATCCTAAGACAGAGTCTGGTCTCAAAGCAATTCACAGAGAGAGAGAGAGACTCAAAGCAATACTCTAACAACAGAAACAGCACCCAGAGACTCCCCACCCTTTTGTTGTATTAACAATTGTGATTAAAATAGAGATAGAGGATGGATGTGGATGGATGCTTGGTGTGGATAATAACTGAATGATCAGGGAGGTGCCAGCCTAAGAATCCAGTGTCCATCGGCTGAAGAAGGCGTCAAGTGGAAATAACCAGAGGACCCCCCACCCCCCCCGGAGGGCAGACTGGAATCCACCCAACAGCCTCAAGGATGGGAGAACCAAAGAACAAGATAACATCTTGGAGCCGTCAGGAATGTGTTATCTGCTGATTGATTCAGCAACAGCATGATGAAGCAATTCCCATAGACTGGCATAGGAAGAAATTCTATAAAAATAGACTCTAAAAAGTGAGAACTTTGGGGGGTCTGATTCTGCAAACCAACTTCCAGGAGCATCAGATGAGCATCTGACAAGGCCCTGCTCCCTCCTCATGTCCAGGCCGCCTGGCCAGTGACTTGGCATGAGCAACTCTAAGGCTGGTAACTATGATAACAACCTTGCAGAACCTGTGTGTGTGTGTGTGTGTGTTTGTATGAATGAATGTGAGAATAAATACGAGATTGAATGGAATGTTATAGCTATAACTAACTGCTTACTATGATTCTTTCTGTATTCACAATAAATGTGGTATTTTGCCTTTTTCCCTTTAATAAGATCCTGCTGGTTTTTATTTTATTGGTACAACAGGGTAAGGGTGTATGATCATTGCAGAGCCCTAGAGGGCAGGTGAGTGCAGGGGTCTGGACACAGAGAATGGCCGACACCCTGTTTCCTGGCCACTGATGGCCTGGGCCCTTCCCCCTGCAAGGTGAGAGCTAAAGGGTTGGAGAACAAAGGAATCTGGTGACCTCCTGGCCCGGGAAAGGGACAAAGCCCAGAGGAGGAGGGAGTGGAGAGAGGGGGAGTCAGCTGGGGGCTGGCTAGGGATGAGGAGTGAAGGGCAGACATGGTTGTCTGGCCCACTGCCCCCCAAAATGGACCCGGCTGAGGGGTCCTGTTCTCTGCACCTACAAGCTCTGTGTTAGACCATGTTCCTGTCGGCTAATAAACCTTCTGTTTTACTGGCTGGCTGAGAGTCCCGTCTGACTGCGGAGTTGGGGGGCAGGACCCTCTGGCCCCCCCAGGACCCCGCCTGGGCGGACTGGCTGTGGGAAGCACAGGGAGGGGCAGAGGAGGCTGAATGCTCCGAGGTCAGACCCAGGAAGGTGGAGCCGGGGGAGCTGTGTGTCCTGCAGACAGGCTGCTCCCCGAGAGGAGACTCCCCCAGAGTCCTGCCTGGCTTTGTGGGGAGCAGTCCCAGAGCATGGCCCGGGGATGCCATGACGGGGCGGTGTGGAGCCAACACCCCGGGCGGAGCCGTCCGGCCCCACCGGTGCCCAGGGCGGGCACTCAGCCCCGAGCCGCAATGGGGGGCGAGAGATGGGTGCTCTGCTGTGCCTCCCGCAGCGCCCGCACCCAGGCCCACGCTGGTGCTCACCTCATAGACGTAGTCCAGGATCTCCAGGATGGTCAGGACGCTGGCGCCGATGAACAGCCCCATCTGCCCCCCGATGTCCCCTGGCAGCAGAGAGGGAGCTGGTCACGGGGGATTAGGGGGCACGGGGGGAAGGGGCTGCCAGAGCCAGCCCGGCTCAGCCCTGCGGCCGGGACAGGACCCGGGGGGACGGGCATTGCCAGGGCGGGCACCTGACTGACTCCCCAGAGCCACTGGTGCCGGGGGGAGGCGTGGGGGGGGGCTAGTGAGAGTGGGAGGGGGCAGGAGGAGGGGGCAGCGGGAGGGTGTTGGGGAGCAGTGGAGGGAGGAGGGGGAGCTGTGGGGGGGCTAGTGAGAGTGGGAGGGGGCGGGGGGGCAGTGGGAGGGTGTTGGGGAGCAGTGGGGGGAGGAGGGAGGAGCCGTGGGGGGGCTAGTGAGAGTGGGAGGAGGCAGGAGGAGGGGGCAGCGGGAGGGTGTTGGGGAGCAGTGGAGGGAGGAGGGGGAGCTGTGGGGGGGCTACTGAGAGTGGGAGGAGGCAGGAGGAGGGGGCAGTGGGAGGGTGTTGGGGAGCAGTGGGGGGAGGAGGGGGAGCTGTGGGGGGGCTAGTGAGAGTGGGAGGAGGCAGGAGGAGGGGGCAGCGGGAGGATGTTGGGGAGCAGTGGGGGGAGGAGGGGGAGTCGTGGGGGTGGGCTAGTGAGAGTGTGTGAGGATGTGACTCAGCAGGGAGGGGGGAGTGTTGACCTGGGGAGGGGAGACCTGAGAGCCTGTCACCTGAGCCAGGAGGGGGAGGGGGAGGTGACACCTCTGCCCGGGAATGTGGACGGAGGCTGCAGGAGGGGGCCTGCTGGGGGGGTTTAGTTTCAGTTTGGGGCTGGGGGGAGGAACACAGGGAACCCCAGGGCTGGGGTCTAAGCTCCCTGCTCCCCCAGAAGGACGTGATTGAGGGGTCCTGGTTGTACCCACAAGCTCTGTTTTAGACTGTGTTCCTGTTGTCCAATAAACCTTCTGTTTTACTGGCTGGCTGAGAGTCTCAGTGGATCCCAGGAAGAGGGGTGCAGGCCCCGGACTCCCCCACACTCCGTGACAACTGGTGGCAGCGGTGGGATGTACTGCACCCCGTGAACGGTGCTTCCTGCAGTAAGTGACTGGGGAGCAGTAAAATGAAGGGGGATTGATGGGGACCAGGCGTACTGAAGATTCAGAGAGAGACGGTTTCGGGGGGCGGTTAACCCCTGGGAGTGTGTGACCAGACAGAAGGACTTTTGCAGTAACAGGGTCCCCCGGGGGATCGCAGCGAGCGGTCCCAGGGGCGGAGGAGTCTGCAGCTCGACCCTGGCAAAGAGTCGGTGACCTCAAGAAGGACTGGCACACGAGGGGCTTTTCCTGGAAACCGTGGGAAGCTGCCCGGCCTGCGAGTGGCCAGCAGGGAGATGTACGCTAAACGCCTGAAGAGCGACCTGGTGGAGCTGTGCAGGCAGAGGGGGCTGCGCATCGGGAGGTCCACCAAGGAACAGCTGATTGCCCAGCTGGAGGAGAGGGATCGCTTGGATGACCCGATCCCTGTCCCGGAGGGAAGCTGCCCGGCAGACGCAGCGTGGGCCCTGGGGCCTGACCGGGCTGGGAGGGGTCAGACTGCTGCCGAGGACATCCCGAGACCCTTCCTACCTAGGCCTGGGGGAGGGGTTGGGGGAAGCCCGGCGAATACCGAGGGCACCCTGACCCCGGCACCCAGCAGGGGATCCTCCCGGCGGAGCTCCCCATCCCTGGAGCGGAGGCGGCTGGAATGGGAGGGGGAGATGAAAATGAGGGAGCTGGAGGATCATGAAAAACAACGTCAACATGAGCAGGAGGAGAAGGAGAGGGAACGTCAGGAAAAGGAGAAACAAAGACAGCATGATCTGGAGCTGGCCAGGCTGAGGAGCAGTGGGGCGCCGGCTGCGGTGAGTGAGGGGGGACCCAAGACTGCAAGGAGCTTTGATAAGTGCTTCCTGGCCCAGCGGAAGGAGGGGGAGGACATAGATAGCTTCCTGACGGCCTTTGAGAATGCCTGCGAGCTGCACAGGGTTGACCCTGCAGACAGGCTCCAGTTCCTCACCCCCTTACTGGACCCCAAAGCCGTGGAGGTGTACAGCCGGATGACAGGGCCGGAGGCAGGGGACTATGAACTGTTCAAACAGGCCCTGCTCCGTGAGTTTGGGCTGACCCCCGAGATGTACCGGAGAAGGTTCCGGAGTCAGCGTAAAACGCCTGAGGTCACCTACCTACAACTGGCCAACCGGATGCAGGGGTATGCCCGCAAGTGGACAGCTGGGGCCCGAGCTAAAGAGGACCTGCTTGACCTAATCGTACCGGAGCAGCTGTATGATCAGTGCCCTTCCGACCTGAGGCTGTGGTTGGTGGACAAAAAGCTCGAGAACCCCCAGCACGCAGGGCAGCTGGCCGACGAGTTTGTGAACAGTCGGTCAGGGGGTAGCCGGGAGGAGTCCCAAAAGAACAGGCCCCCCCCGATGCAGAGAGAGAGTCACCATGGGGCCTCCCAGCAGGGAACTAGGGAGAACCCCCTCCAAAGGGGAACCCCTGGCGTCGGGCCCCTCCGACCCGCTCGAGGGGACCAACGTGACCTGAGCTGCTATCACTGTGGCCAGAGAGGCCACGTACGGACCCAGTGCCCCGGGGTTCAGGGACAAACTGAGCAGACCCAACCTACCCAGGGTTAACTGGGTAAGGACTCAGCTGGACGAGGGGCAGACGACCCAGACAAGGGGGGCTGCCAGTTTATCACCTGCTCAGGAGGGAAGAGTACCCCAGGCCAGCTCCGCCAGAGGGCTGGAGGCTCTGGACTCAGGGTCCTTGGTTTACAGGGTGGGCGCGGGGCTGTCCCTCCGGAGAGAGTGCCTTGTTCCCCTGGAGGTGGATGGGAGGAAGGTCAATGGATACTGGGATACGGGCACGGAGGTGACGCTGGCCCAGCCTGAGGTGGTGGCCCCAGATCGGGTGGTGCCCAACACCTACCTGACCCTGATGGGGGTGGGCGGGACCCCATTTAAGGTGCCCGTGGCAAGGGTACACCTGAAATGGGGGGCCAAGGAGGGCCCCAAGGATGTGGGGGTACACCACCATTTGCCCACTGAGGTTTTGATGGGGGGGACCTAGAGGACTGGCCAAGCAAGCCCCAGGCCGCCCTGGTTGTGACCCGTAGCCAGAGCCGGCGAGGGGCACTGCACCCTGACCTCGGGGAGGGTATCACACCGGAGGCGCAGGACCCTACCCTGGTGGGGAGGGAGCGCCGAGGGGCACGGCTCAGAGAGGCGGAGGCCTCAGACCCGGCCAGTGAGAGGGAACCGGGCCCCGTCCCTTCCCCAGCCGCTGAGTTCCAGGCCGAGTTGAGGAAAGATCCCTCCTTGCGGAAGCTCAGGGACCTGGCCGACCTCAGTGTGGGACGGACCATGAGGAGAGGCTGCCAGGAGAGGTTCCTGTGGGAGAAGGGGTTCCTGTACCGAGAATGGGCTCCCACAAGGGAAGTAGAGTCCTGTGGGATCAGGAGGCAGCTGGTGGTCCCCCAGAAGTATCGCCGCAGGCTCCTGTACCTGGCCCATGACATCCCCCTCGCAGGGCACCAGGGAATCCGGCGCACCCGGCAGAGGTTGCTACAGAACTTTTACTGGCCCGGGGTCTTTACCACGGTCCGGCAGTATTGCCGATCCTGCGACCCCTGTCAGAGGGTGGGGAAGGCCCGGGACAAGGGGGAAGCGGCTTTGAGACCTTTGCCCATCATAGAGGAGCCTTTCCAGAAGGTGGCCATGGACATCGTGGGGCCTCTCAGCAGGACGACCCGGTCGGGGAAGAAATACATTCTGGTGGTGGTAGATTTTGCCACCCGCTACCCCGAGGCAATGCCCTTAGCTTCCATTGAAGCCGACACCGTGGCCGATGCTCCTGACCATTTTCAGCCGTGTGGGGTTCCCCAAGGAAGTCTTGACAGACCAAGGCTCCAACTTCATGTCGGCCCTGCTCCGGTGCTTGTGGGAGAAATGTGGGGTCCGGCACGACTGGGCCTCAGCTTATCACCCCCAGTCCAATGGGCTGGTGGAGAGGTTTAACGGGACGCTAAAGATGATGCTGAAAACCTTTATGAACCAGCACCCGCAGGATTGGGACAAGTACTTACCTCACCTGCTGTTCGCATACAGGGAGGTGCCCCAGGAGTCTACCGGATTTTCGCCTTTCGAACTGTTATATGGAAGGAGGGTGAGGGGCCCCCTGGACCTGATGAGAGACGAGTGGGAGGGGAAGGCCACTCCCGATGGAGAGTCAGTGGTGGAGTATGTCCTGATCTTCCGAGAGAGACTGGCTGAACTCATGGGCCTGGCCAGGGAGAATCTGGCCAGAGCCCAGAGGAAGCAGAAGGTCTGGTATGACCGCACGGCGCGGGCCCGTGCCTACGCCACCGGGGATCCGGTGATGGTTCTCATCCCCGTGAGAAAGAACAAACTACAGGCCGCCTGGAAGGGCCCTTTCAAGGTTGTCAAGCAGCTCAGTGAGGTAAACAATGTGGTGGAGCTGTCGAACCGGGCGCACCACCGCCGGGTGTACCATGTGAATATGATGAAGCCATATTATGCCAGGGGGAATGTGGTGGTGGCCGTGTGTGGACATTGGGAGGAGCAGGGAGATGACCCTTTAGTAGATCTATTCCCTGGGACCAGAGCTGGTTCCCCCCTGGAAACAATTCCCCTCTCGGATCAGCTAACCCCTGCCCAGCAAGCTGAGGTCAGGGGGTTGCTGCATCCGTACCGACAGCTGTTTTCCAACCAGCCTGGACGCACTAATCTGACTGTCCACTGGGTGCAGACAGGGTCGCACCTGCTGATAAGATGCTCCCCCTTCCGAGTCACAGGGAAAACTGCTCAGGACCTGGAGAGAGAGGTCCAGGACATACTGGCTTTGGGGGTCATTCAGCCCTTGGGCCTCGCCAGTGGTGCTGGTCCCCAAAAAGGACGGGTCGGTCCAGTTCTGTGTGGACTATCGGAAGCTCAATGCCATCGCTGTATCTGATGCCTACCCCATGCCCAGGCCAGACAAGCTCCTAGACAAGCTGGGATGAGCTCGGTACCTCACCACCATGGACCTTACAAAGGGCTACTGGCAAATGCCGCTGGATGCAGATGCCCGGCTGAAATCGGCCTTTATCACCCCTCTGGGGCTCTATGAGTTCCTGACCCTGCCTTTCGGCCTCAAGGGAGTGCCGGCCACCTTCCAGCGCCTGGTGGACCAGCTCCTGAGGGGGATGGAGAGTTTTGCCGTGGCGTATATTGATGACATCTGTGTCTTTAGCCAGACCTGGGAGGACCACGTGTCCCAGGTTAGACAAGTGCTGGACCGACTCCAGGGGGCTGGGCTGACTGTAAAAGCGGAGAAGTGCAAGGTGGGGATGGCGGAAGTATCTTACCTGGGCCATCGGGTGGGGAGCGGCCACCTAAAGCCGGAACCAGCCAAGGTGGAGGTGATCAGGGACTCCCCACACCAAAAAGCAGGTCCAAGCTTTTATTGGGTTGGCAGGATACTACCGAAGATTTGTGCCCCACTTTAGCGCCATAGCCACCCCCATCATGGAGCTATGTAAGAAGGGGAAGCCAGACAAGGTGGTCTGGTCCGAGCAGTGCCAGGAGGCTTTCCGGGCGCTGAAGGAGGCTCTGGTCAGTGGCCCAGTTTTGGCAAACCCAGACTTTGACAAGCCCTTTGTGGTGTTCACCGATGCCTCCGACACGGGACTGGGGGCGGTGTTAATGCAGGAGGATGAAAAGGGGGAGAGACACCCCATCGTGTACCTGAGCAAAAAGTTGCTACCCCGGGAGCAACACTACGCGGCCATCGAGAAGGAGTGCGTGGCCATGGTGTGGGCCCTCAACTAGATTAGACCCAAACTAGAGCCTTATCTCTTCGGGCGACACTTCACCGTCTACACCGACCCCTCTCCCCTGACCTGGCTGCACCAGATGAAAGGAGCCAACGCCAAGCTCCGGAGATGGAGCCTGCTCCTGCAGGATTACGGCATGGACGTGGTCCACGTGAAGGGAAGGGCCAACCTGATAGCGGACGCGCTGTCCCGGACAGGGGGCCCCGAACTTCCCCAGGTCACTGGTCAGCGTGACCCCGCTCAGTTCAGTCTCGAAGTGGGGAGAGATGTGAGGATGTGACTCAGCAGGGAGGGGGGCGTGTTGACCTGGGAATGTGCCCTGGGGATGGGAGACCTGAGAGCCTGTCACCTGAGCCAGGAGGGGGACGGGGAGGTGACACCTCTGCCCAGGAATGTGAACAGAGGCTGCAGAAGGGAACCTGCTGGGTGGGTTTAGTTTCAGTTTGGGGCTGGGTGGAGGAACACAGGGAACCCCAGGGCTGGGGTCTAAGCTCCCTGCTCCCCCAGAAGGACGTGACTGAGGGGTCCTGGGGGTACCCACAAGCTCTGTTGTGGACTGTGTTGCTGTTGTCCAATAAACCTTCTGTTTTACTGGCTGGCTGAGAGTCTCAGTGGATCCCAGGAAGAGGGGTGCAGGGCCTGGACTCCCCCACACTCCGTGACAGAGTGGGAGGGGGGCAGGAGGGGGGGCAGTGGGAGGGTGTTGGGGAGCAGTGGGGAGGAGGGGGGAGCCGTGGGGGGGCTAGTGAGAGTGGGAGGGGGCAGGAGGAGGGGGCAGCGGGAGGGTGTTGGGGAGGAGTGTGGGGGGAGCCGTGGGGGGGGGTTGTGAGAGTGGGAGGGGGCAGGAGGAGGGGGCAGCGGGAGGGTGTTGGGGAGGAGTGTGGGGGGAGGAGGGGGGAGCCGTGGGGGGGGGTTGTGAGAGTGGGAGGGGCAGGAGGAGGGAGCAGTGGGAGGGTGTTGGTCACCAGTGGGAGGGAGGAGAGGGGAGCCATGGGGAGGGTTGTGAGAGTGGGAGGGGGCAGGAGGAGGGGGCAGTGGGAGGTGTTGGCAGGCAGTGGGGGGGAGGAGGGGACAGTGTGGGGCATGGGAGAGGAGTGGGGTGGGGGGTTATTACAGCCAGTCGAATGCTGCCCCATGGCCCTGCCAGGCATCTGCCCCACGCAGGGCACCCCAGGGCCAAGTGCCCCCGTCCCTCCATTACCGGCCGTGGGGACCCGCTGTGGCTGGGGGCTGCGGGTGTGTGCGGGGAACGGGACCCATCAGCGCCCGCCCCGGGGGGAGGTGAGAGGTTCCCTTGGGCTGTGTCCTGGGGCGGCCGGGGGTAGGGGCGAGGGGATGGGGAGGGGGCACCACAGACTGGGCGGGACGGCGCAGGGGTGCCCGGGTATGGGGGGCGCATGGGGTGGAGGGATGGGGCAGGGTGGCGCAGGGGGTTCCCAGGGACAGGGGCACAGGGGGTGGGAGGATGGGTGGGGTGGTGCGGGGGTGTCCAGGGACAGGGGTGCGAGGGGTGGGAGAATGGGGTGGGGGCAACCCGGGTGGGCAGGGTGGCATGAGTGCCCAGGGATGGGGGCGCAGGGGGTGGAGGGATGGGGCGGGGTGGTGCAGGAAGTGCCCAGGGACGGGGTGCTGGGGATGGGGGGAAGGGGCGGGGTGGCACAGGGGGTGCCCAGGGATGGGGGTGCGACGGATGGGATGGGGGCACCCCAGGTAGGCGGGATGGCATGGGGGGTGCCTGGGACGGGGGCGCGAGGGGTGGGGAGATGGGGCGGGAGCGCCCCAGATGGGCAGGGTGGCACAGGGGTGCCCAGGGACGGGGGTCCAAGGGATGGGATGGGGGCACCCCGGGTGGGCAGGGTGGCATGGGGGGTGCCCGGGGATGGGGGCATGAGGGGAGGGGGGATGGGGCGGGGCAGCATGGGGGGTGCTCAGGGACGGGGGTGCGAGGGATGGGATGGGGGCATCCCGGGTGGGCAGGGTGGCATGGGGGGTGCCCGGGGATGGGGGCACGAGGGGAGGGGGGATGGGGCGGGGCAGCATGGGGGGTGCTCGGGGACGGGGGCGCGAGGGATGGGATGGGGGCACCCCGGATGGGCAGGGTGGCGCAGGGGGTGCCCGGGGATGGGGGCACAGGGGTGGGGGGATGGGGCGGGGCAGCGCGGGGGGTGCTCGGGGACGGGGGCGCGAGGGATGGGATGGGGGCACCCTGGATGGGCAGGGTGGCGCAGGGGGTGCCCGGGGATGGGGGCACAGGGGTGGGGGGATGGGGCGGGGCAGCGCGGGGGGTGCTCGGGGACGGGGGTGCGAGGGATGGGATGGGGGCACCCCGGGTGGGGGGGCCGGGACGGGGGCGTGAGGGGAGGGGGGATGGGGCGGGGCAGCACAGGGGGTGCCCGGGGCCGGGGCGCGGGGGCTCCAGCGACTCACCCAGCAGCCCCGCCAGCTCGTAGGCCTTCTTCTGCTCGATGGCCTCGTAGTTCAGCGCCTCGAAGAAAATGTCCAGCACCAGGAAGTTCTCTCTGCGGGCGGGAGAAACGGGAACAGGGGCTCGGCGCGGGCACAGCCAGGGGGGGTCGCTGCGGGCACAGTGGGTGCTGTGGGGGCAGGAGGGGCACTGGGGGGCAGGGTCAAGTGGGCACTGGGGGCAGTGGGAACTGGGTGGCTGCGGCAGGGGGGTGCTGTGGGGCAGGGGGCAGGGGGCGCTGTGGGGTAGGAGGCGCTGTGGGGCAGGGGACAGGGGGCACTCACCGGATGTAGGTCTCGTTGCGGTGGTACTTGCGGGCGAGGTAGCGGGGGCTGGGGCAGGGGGCGCTGTGGGGCAGGGGGCGCTGTGGGGCAGGGGGCTGGGGGCGCTCACCGGATGTAGGTCTCGTTGCGGTGGTACTTGCGGGCGAGGTAGCGGGGGCTGGGGCAGGGGGCGCTGTGGGGCAGGGGGCGCTGTGGGGCAGGGGGCAGGGGGCGCTGTGGGGCAGGGGGGCGCTGTGGGGCAGGGGGCAGGGGGCGCTGTGGGGCAGGGGGCTGGGGGCGCTCACCGGATGTAGGTCTCGTTGCGGTGGTACTTGCGGGCGAGGTAGCGGGGGCTGGGGCAGGGGGCGCTGTGGGGCAGGGGGCGCTGTGGGGCAGGGGGCAGGGGGCGCTGTGGGGCAGGGGGCTGGGGGCGCTCACCGGATGTAGGTCTCGTTGCGGTGGTACTTGCGGGCGAGGTAGCGGGGGCTGGGGCAGGGGGCGCTGTGGGGCAGGGGGCGCTGTGGGGCAGGGGGCAGGGGGCACTGTGGGGCAGGGGGCAGGGGGCGCTGTGGGGCAGGGGGCTGGGGGCGCTCACCGGATGTAGGTCTCGTTGCGGTGGTACTTGCGGACGAGGTAGCGGGGGCTGGGGCAGGGGGCGCTGTGGGGCAGGGGGCGCTGTGGGGCAGGGAGCAGGGGGCGCTGTGGGGCAGGGGGCTGGGGGCGCTCACCGGATGTAGGTCTCGTTGCGGTGGTACTTGCGGGCGAGGTAGCGGGGGCTGGGGTAGGGGGCGCTGTGGGGCAGGGGGCGCTGTGGGGCAGGGGGCAGGGGGCGCTGTGGGGCAGGGGGCTGGGGGCGCTCACCGGATGTAGGTCTCGTTGCGGTGGTACTTGCGGGCGAGGTAGCGGGGGCTGGGGCAGGGGGCGCTGTGGGGCAGGGGGCGCTGTGGGGCAGGGGGCAGGGGGCGCTGTGGGGCAGGGGGCTGGGGGCGCTCACCGGATGTAGGTCTCGTTGCGGTGGTACTTGCGGGCGAGGTAGCGGGCCGAGCCCTTGTTGGGGATGCGCACCATGGAGATCTCCTTGCCGTAGCGGGTCAGGTTGCAGGGCGTGGGGCAGCTGCAGCGCTCCTGGGGGTCCTCCAGCGCCGCGTCTGCCCACACACGGCAGGGCATGGGCATCGGGCCCCACACCCCGCCCCACGCGCCCCCAAAGCCCCCGCACGCTGGGCAGGGTGGGCCCCACAGCCCCACGTGCGGGGTGTCCCCCCCCGCCCCTCCTTGCCCCTCCCTGGGTGCCAGCTGCCCCTCCCCCTCTCTGCAGTGCCAGCTGCCCCTCCCCCTTCCTGCACTGCCAGCTGCCCCTCCCCCTCTCTGCAGTGCCAGCTGCCCCTCCCCCTTCCTGCACTGCCAGCTGCCCCTCCCCCTTCCTGCACTGCCAGCTGCCCCTCCCCCTCTCTGCAGTGCCAGCTGCCCCTCCCCCTTCCTGAACTGCCAGCTGCCCCTCCCCCTGCCCACAATGCTTGATGCCCCTCCCCCTCCCCGCGGCGCCCGCCGTTCCCTGCTGACCCTGGGGGTCCCTGGGGGGGCACCTACCGAGCGTCTGGTCGGCGCATTCGATGTAGACGTTGGGCGAGCAGATGGACTCGTTCCCTGGGAGAAGGAACCCGGTTAGCGATGCCCGCGGATCCCTGCCAGCCCCGGCCTGTCCCAGAGCCGCTGCCAACCTTGGGTGCCGGGCTGCCCTCCCGACAGGGCACCCTCCTGGGCCCCCCAGGGCATCTGTTAGCCCCACAGCATCCCCTCCCCCCAGGGTGCCTCCTTTGATCCCATGGTGCTCCCTCCCCCTGGGGTGCTCTGCTCAGCCTTGGGGTGCCCCGTCCCTCGGATGCCCCCCCTCAGCCCTGCAGCTCCTCCTCCTGCCAGGGCAAAACCCCCTCTTCCCCCAGCACCCTCCACAGGCTCCCTTCCACGGGACATGGCTGTCACGGACCCGCAGGATGGGGGTCATGCCCCAGCGTGGGGACAGGCTCTGGGAGGCCCGTCAGTGGGTCAGGCCCCCGCGGGGTCTCACTCCTGGGGGGAAGCCCCGTGGAGAGTGGACCCCCAGGGACCGCATGGAGCTGAGAGAGAGCGTGAGTCCCTGACACTCATTGCGCAGCTGCAGGAGGGTGGCCAGGCCAAGAGGCAGGTTCCAGGCCCAAGCGAAGCTCCAAGTCTGTCCGAGAGTTACGGGGGCAGCAGCAGGGCTGTGACGACGTGGGAATGTTCTTCATGTCTTCTCTGAATATGGTGTGTGCCTCAGTTTTCCCCATGTGCTACTCAAGTATCTAAGTGATGGGTGTGACGAAGTGGGACTGTTCTTAACGTTTCCTCTGAATAGTGTGGGGGTGCCTCAGTTTCCCCTAGGCAGTTCTTAAGTATCTAGGTGGTGGGGTAAGGGTGTATGATCATTGCAGAGCCCTAGAGGGCAGGTGCGTGCAGGGGTCTGGACACAGAGAATGGCCGACACCCTGTTTCCTGGCCACTGATGGCCTGGGCCCTTCCCCTTTGCAAGGTGAGAGCTAAAGGGTTGGAGAACAAAGGAATCTGGTGCCCTCCTGGCCCGGGGAAAGGGACAGAGCCCAGAGGAGTGGGGGCTGGAGGGAGTTTCAGTTTGGGGCTGGCTGGGGACATGGAGTGAAGGGCAGATGGGGTTGTCTGGCTCAGGGCCCCCCAAAATGGACCCAGCTGAGGGGTCCTGTTCCCTGTACCTGCAAGCTCTGTGTTAGACCATGTTCCTGTCAGCTAATAAACCTTCTGTGTTACTGGCTGGCTGAGAGTCCCGTCTGACTGCGGAGTTGGGGTGCAGGACCCTCTGGCCCCCCAGGACCCCGCCTGGGCGGACTCGCTGTGGGAAGCGCACGGAGGCGCAGAGGAGGCTGAAGGCTCCGAGGTCAGACCCAGGAAGGTGGAAGCCGGGTGAGCTGTGTGTCCTGAAGACAGGCTACTCCCCGAGAGGAGACTTCCCCAGAGTCCTGCCTGGCTTCATGGGGAGCAGATCCAGAGCATCGCCCGGGGACTCCATGACAGGGTCTCACCTGGCACAGGGCGGGGTGGGGAGGTCCCACCTGGCACAGGGCAGAGTGTGGGGGGGTCTCACCTGGCACAGGACGGGGGGGCAGGTTGGGGGGTCTCACCTGGCACAGGATGGGGGCAGGGGGTCTCACCTGGCACAGGATGGGGGGGCAGGGTGGGGGGGTCTCACCTGGAACAGGACAGGGGCAGGGGGGGTCTCACCTGGCACAGGGCGGGGTGGGGAGGTCTCACCTGGCACAGGGTGGGGGCAGGGGGGTCTCACCTGGAACAGAGCGGGGGGGCAGGGTGGGGGGGTCTCACCTGGAACAGAGCGGGGGGGCGGGGTGGGGGGGTCTCACCTGGCACAGGACAGGGGCAGGGGGGGTCTCACCTGGCACAGGGCGGGGTGGGGAGGTCCCACCTGGCACAGGGCAGAGTGGGGGGGTCTCACCTGGCACAGGGCGGAGTGGGGGGGTCTCACCTGGAACAGAGCGGGGGGCGGGGTGGGGGGGTCTCACCTGGCACAGGGCAGGGGGGCGGGGTGGGGGGGTCTCACCTGGCACAGGGCGGGGGGGCGGGGTGGGGGGGTCTCACCTGGCATGTGCACCATGCGGCATTGGCAGCTGCTCACCACGGCCTCCTTCTCGCACTGCAGGCGGCAGGCCGCGATGCTGTAGCCCTCGTAGCCCGGCAGGATCTGCTCCCCGGGCACGCTGGCCCGGCAGCTCCCCCAGGGCTGGGGCAGGTAGGTGAGCTGCGGGCCGGAGGGGGGCGGTGAGGGCGGGGGCAGCGCAGCCGGCCGCCCCCCCCGGGAGAGACCCGCCCGGGGCCGGGCGCAGGGAGGCTCCTGGGGCCGCGCTGGCTGGAGGGACCAGGGCCCATCGCCGGGCTCGTGCCAGGAGCACCAGAGCCGCAGGGGGAGGGTGCAGCCCGCCCCGGGGAGGGGAGCCGCCCGCCGGCTTGGCCCCCCACAGCCTCGTAGCTACCCGGGCCCCCCCCCAGCCCCACTCAGCCAGCTCTGCCCATTGCCCCACAGCCCCCCAGCCAGCTCCCCCCTCAGAGCCCCCCCCGGCCAGCTCCGCCCCCTCAGCCCCACTCAGCCAGCTCTGCCCACTGCCCCACAGCCCCCCCAGCCAGCTCCCCCCTCAGCACCTCCCAGCCAGCTCTGCCCACTGCCCCACAGCTCCCCTGGCCAGCTCCCCCCTCAGCCCCGCCCAGCCAGCTCCGCCCACTGCCCCACAGCCCCCCCAGCCAGCTCCCCCCTTAGCCCCCCCAGCCAGCTCTGCCCCCTCTTGGCCTTACCCAGCCAGCTCTGCCCAGTGCCCCACATAACCCCACCCTCCAGCTCTGTCTCCCTCAGTTCCCCCACCCCCCCAGCCAGCTTCACCCACTGTCCCACAGCCCCCACAACCCCTCTCGACCACCGGCCAGCTCTGCCCCCCTCCCTCCAGCCCATCTGACCAACTCTGTCCCCCTCAGCCCCACCTGGCCAGCTCTGCCCCCAGAGCCTCACGTAGCTCTGCCCTCCTCTGACCCGCCCAGCCAACTCTGACCCCCCCCGCCCAGCGCCCCGACACCCTCGCTAACGATGAGCTCAGGGACCGGCCCAGCCTCACCCTCTGCTCCTGGCAGGACACGAAGGTCTGGAAGCCGGGGGAGACCCCGAAGCCCAGCTGGTGGATGTAGGGTGGCTCCTCCTGGCTGTGGATCTGCACCCGGATCCCGGCCTCGAACGACGTCTCATCTGCGGGAGGCAGGGAAAGGCCGGCGGGTTGGTGCTGCAGACGGCAGCCCTGGCTCCTCGCCCCCAGCCTGGGACAGGCCCCCCGGGCCGCTGTCCGGCCCCCCAGCTCCCGCCCCCGGGCTCACTGGTCTCTCTCCAGATGGGCAGGTACTCTTCCTGCTGGACGTCCAGCATCAACTCCAGCCCGTTGCCCCGGCCGCCCTGGCGGGCCGCGCGCGGGCGCCTCCCGTCGGCGTTGAAGGTGTAGCACTTGCCATAGCGGGTGTAGACCTAGGGAGGAGGGAGAGGGGGGCGGGGTTAGTGCCACCCGGGGGAGCCCAGCCAGCGGCCCTGGGGCGGGGCTCTGACCACGGCCCCACGCTCGGGGCCAGGGAGACGTGGGGCTTTACAGCCACCTGGCGCTCCCCGATGTGACGAAGTGGGACTGTTCTTAATGTTTCCTCTGAATAGTGTGGGGGTGCCTCAGTTTCCTCTAGGCAGTTCTTAAGTCTCTAGGGGGTGGGATAAGGGTGTATGATCGTTGCAGAGCCCTAGAGGGCAGGTGTGTGCAGGGGTCTGGACACAGAGAATGGCCGACACCCTGTTTCCTGGCCACTGATGGCCTGGGACCTTCCCCCCTGCAAGGTGAGAGCTAAAGGGTTGGAGAACAAAGGAATCAGGTGACCACCTGGCCCGGGAAAGGAACAAAGCCCAGAGGAGGAGGGGCTGGGGGGAGTTTCAGTTTGGGGCTGGCTGGGACATGGAGTGAAGTGCAGACGTGGTTGTCTGGCTCACTGCCCCCCAAAATGGACCCAGCTGAGGGGTCCTGTTCTCTGCACCTGCAAACTCTGTGGTAGACTATGTTCCTGTCGTCTAATAAACCTTCTGTGTTACTGGCTGGCTGAGAGTCACGTCTGTCTGCGGAGTTGGGGGGCAGGACCCTCTGGCTTCCCCAGGAGCCCCGCCTGAGCGGACTTGCTGGGGGGAAGCGCACGGAGGGGCAGAGGATGCTGAATGCTCCGAGGTCGGACCCAGGAAGGTGGAAGCTGGGTGAGCTGTGTGTCCTGCAGACAGGCTGCTCACAGAAAGGCGACTGCCCCAGAGTCCTGACTGGCTTCATGGGGAGCAGTTCCAGAGCATCGCCCAGGGACTCCGTGACACCCTGTCTGAGGCCCTGCCCGGCCCTGCCCAACCCAGCGTCTGCTAGAGCAGCCTCAGCACTGCACTGAGCTACGCTCTGCCCCAGGGGCCCTGACCTGTCCCCCTGTGGGCCCTGGGAGACAGAACAGCCACAGCGCAGAGCACCCGGGCCCTGCCCCTGAACTGCCCCCATCAGCCCTTCAGAACTCCTGCCCTCCAACCTGCAGCCCCCCGCTAGCCCCGCCCTGGGCTCCCCCCGAAACACAGCTCTGCCGGGGTCCTTCGATCCTGACCTGGATACACCCTGTGACGTTACTGACATAATCTGGGACCGTATAGATCATCGTTGCAACCAGGGTCCTGTACTGGCATCAAATCTTGTACAAAGGGGGTCAAACGAGGTGTCTCAGACAAGGTGATGGCTGGCTGGTTAGGGTGATGCTGTCTGTGTGTGCGTGTACCATTTTGTAGTTAAAGTTATGAATATAGGCTCTGTACTGTCTGTTTCAAACTTGTGCTCTGCTTCTGGGGAACACCCCAGACAAGTTGGTGTCAGCCTAGCTGTCATGGAGTCCCCGGGCGATGCTCTGGACCTGCTCCCCACGAAGCCAGGCAGGACTCTGGGGGAATCTCCTCTCGGGGAGCAGCCTGTCTGCAGGACACACAGCTCACCCGGCTTCCACCTTCCTGGGTCTGACCTTGGAGCATTCAGCCTCCTCTGCCCCTCCGTGCGCTTCCCACAGCCAGTCCGCCCAGGCGGGGTCCTGGGGGGGCCAGAGGGTCCTGCCCCCCAACTCCGCAGTCAGACGGGACTCTCAGCCAGCCAGTAAAACAGAGGTTTATTAGACAACAGGAACATGGTCTAACACAGAGCTTGTAGGTGCAGAGAACAGGACCCCTCAGCTGGGTCCATTTGGGGGGCAGTGAGTCAGACAACCACGTCTGCCCTTCACTCCATGTCCCCAGCCAGCCCCAAACTGAAACTCCCTCCAGCCCCTGCTCCTCTGGGCTCTGTCCCTTTCCCAGGCCAGGAGGTCACCGGATTCCTTTGTTCTCCAACCCTTTAGCTCTCACCTTGCAGGGGGGAAGGGCCCAGGCCATCAGTGGCCAGGAAACAGGGTGTCGGCCAGTCCCTGTGTCCAGACCCCTGCACACCCCTGCCCTCTAGGGCTCTGCAATGATCATACACCCTTATCCCACCACCTAGAGATTTAAGAACTGCCTAGGGGAAACTGAGGTCCCCCCACACTATTCAGAGGAAACATTAAGAACAGTCCCACTTTGTCACATTAGCCTGCTGAGTGTCCCATCAAGGACCATCAGCGACACAACTGACCCACTGAGAGAAGGCAGACACGCCTGGGGACTCAGCCAGGTGTGCAGGGACCTGCCTATGGACAGGACTCTGAGGTGTTTCCAGGCCATGGGACGGGCAGCTTGTCCTTGGGACACAGAAAGCAGAGACCACACGGCAAGAGACTAAACAAAGCTGCTGCAGCTCCTCCATCTTGTCTTCAGTCCTGCTTCCGACCTCTGGAGGGACTTGGCTACACACTGAAGCTTTGAACCAGGGACCGAAGGACCCATCCCAGCTGGGGATGTTCTCCAGAGACTAGATTTGAACCTGCCGTTTATTCGATCGCTGCTACAAGCCTGAACCAAGAGCTTTGCCGTTACTGTATGTCACTGAGTCCATTTCACCAATTCTGGCTCTCATAGAATCCTAGAATATCAGGGTTGGAAGGGACCTCAGAAGTTCATCTCGTCCAACCCCCTGCTCAAAGCAGGACCAATCCCAACTAAATCATCTCTATCTTTTTCCTTTTACGAAGAAACCTTTAGATTTTAGATTCTAAAGGATTGGTGTGATTTGTGGGTAAGATCTGATTTGTACATTGACCTGGGTCTGGGTCCTTTGGGATCGAGAGAACCTTTGTTCTTTTACTGGGGTATTCGTTTTCGTTACCATTCGTCCCCATAACGAGTGGCCCTGGTGGGGATACTGGGAAACTTGAGTGTCTAAGGGAATTGCTTGTGTGACTTGTGGTTACCCAATGGGGTAAAACCAAAGTCCTCTCTGTCTGGCTGGTTGGCTTTGCCGTAGAGGTGGAAAAACCCCAGCCTGGGGCTGTGACTGCCCTGCGTGAAGCAGTTGGTCCTGAATTGGCCCCTCTCCGTGGGGTCCCGCCAGAACCCGCCTCGTTACACCCTCCAAAGCACCAGGCTGCAGCCAGGATCCTGCCTCCAGCTGCTACTGCAGGGAACGGGGAGTCCGGCCCCTGGTGCCCAGCCAGCCAGCAGCACGTCAGCCCCACACGCCTCCAGTGCGGAGCCGGAGCTCACGGACCCCCGGGCTGGAGCACGGGAGCCTTGGGGGGTCTGAGCCTGGTGCCCCCATGGAGTGCGCCCCCTGCTGCTAGCTGGCCAGGGGCTCGCACCCAGGTCCAGGGGGCCATGCTGGGCTGTGTCCCCAGGCACCTGCTGGACCCGCAAGGGGGTACGGGAGGGTCTCCGGGACCCATTGGGGAGCGGATCCGCCCTGATCCTGTCGCTTCTGTCTGCCCTGCACCAGGCAGGTTGGTTAAGGTCCAGCCCCCCCACCTCCCTGCATCACAGCCCCCGCCTCCCATGACCCTGCACCCAGCCACATGGCCCCTCCTCCACCTCCCAGCTTTCACCCCACGCCCCCCCAGTCCACCCTCCCACCTCCCTGCATCACAGCCCCCCACGTGAGCCTGTCCTCAGCCACAAGGCCCCTTCCCCAACCCCCCCAGCCACACGGCCCCTCCCCGGCCCACCTCACTCCCCCACCCCACTGGCAAACTAACACAAGGCACCTCCCTGGCATTTGGGTGTGGCGGGCATCTCTGAGATGGCAGGGGGGCTGGGGAGAGACTCCAAGGCCCAAGATCCCATGGGTCCCATCTGCTGTGGGGCAGAGCGGGGCGGGGATCTGGGAGGGGGCTCCTGTCCCTCCCGTTCTCTCCAGCCCCCATCGCTGCCATGTGTGAGCCACTCAAACGCCCGCAGAGTCACCCCCGCATCCCAACACGCAGAGCCAGTGACCTGCCTTGGGCCATGGCCAGCCGCCCCCCCGAACCCCCCAGCCCCGTCTGCGCCTGCCCCGCCCCCCGAACCCCCCAGCCCCGTCTGCGCCTGCCCCGCCCCCCCAACAAGCAGAGCCAGGGCCCTGCCTTGAACCATGGCCAGCCGCCCCCCCGAGCCCCCCAGCCCCACCTGTACCCATCCTGCCCCGCAACACGCAGAGCCAGTGACCTGCCTCGGGCCATGGCCAGCCGCCCCCCCGAGCCCCCCAGTCCCCCCCCGCGCCCCGCCCAACACGCAGAGCCAGCAGCCTGCCTCGGACCATGGCCAGCTGCCCCCGAACCCCCCCTGCCCCCCCCAACACGCAGAGCCAGCAACCTGCCTCGGGCCATGGCCAGCCGGCCCCCCGAGCCCCCCCACCCCACCCCAACATGCAGAGCCAGCGACTTGCCTCGGGCCATCGCCAGCCGCCCCCCTGAGACCCCCAGCCCCACCCCGCCCCACCCCAACACGCAGAGCCAGCAGCCTGCCTCGGACCATGGCCAGCTGCCTCCCGCCGACACGCAGCCAGCGACCTGCCTCGGGCCATGGCCAGCTGCCCCCGAACCCCCCCTGCCCCCCCCAACACGCAGAGCCAGCAACCTGCCTCAGGCCATGGCCAGCTGGCCCCCCGAGCCCCCCAGCCCCCCCAGCCCACCCCAACACGCAGAGCCAGCGACTTGCCTCGGGCCATCGCCAGCTGCCCCCCTGAGACACCCAGCCCCACCCCAACACACAGAGCCAGCGACCTGCCTCAGGCCATTGCCAGCTGCCCCCCCCGAGACCCCCAGCCCCCCCCACCCCCCCCAACACGCAGAGCCAGCAACCTGCCTCGGGCCATAGCCAGCCGCCCCCCCGAACCCCCCAGCCCCACCCCGCCCCACCCCAACACGCAGAGCCAGCGACTTGCCTCGGGCCATCGCCAGCTGCCCCCCTGAGACACCCAGCCCCACCCCAACACACAGAGCCAGCGACCTGCCTCGGGCCATTGCCAGCCGCCCCCCCCGAACCCCCCAGCCCCACCCCGCCCCACCCCAACACGCAAAGCCAGCGACCTGCCTCGGGCCATGGCCAGCCGCCCCCTGGCCCTGCCTGCGCCCGCCCCCCCGGGGCACTCACGGGGGTGAAGTGCTGGGGGCCGCAGGGCTCCCCCCGGAAGCGGCAGGCCAGCAGCATGTCCTCGATCTGGTGGCCCAGGCGGTGGAAGAGGCTGGGCATGGTGCCCTCGGAGGGGCGCGGCGGCAGGAAGCGCGAGTAGTTGGCCAGGCGGCTGAGCCAGCGGCGCTGGGCGTGGGGCAGCCCCTCCAGCAGCCCGGGCAGCAGGGCGCGGTTCTCCCCGGCCAGGCCCAGCCACTGCCCCGCCGAGTAGAGGTCGGGCTTGGTGAGCCGCGGGAAGCGCACGGGGTTGTGGTTGCAGAGGGTGACGGCCGGGAAGCGCAGACCTGCCGCCCGCTCCATGCGCACCCGGCTCTGCACCGGGCAGGACAGCAGGTAGCCCACCCGGTTGCTGGACCAGGTGCCCAGGAGGCCGAGCGAGAGCAGGAAGGCCAGGCCCCAGAGCAGGCACCGCGGGCGCGACTGCCAGTGTGAGCCCATGTGGTGGAGGCCGTGGATCTTGGTGACGCGCAGGAACCGGGCGGTGATCTGGCTGAAGGAGCCGCCCGGGGCTGGGGCCGGGGGCGCCCCCCTGGGGCAGCAGGAATGGGGCCGGGGCATCGCCACCGGCTGGGCCTGGGGTCCTCAGGCTTCAGCCAGGGGTCGGTTTGCCCTGGGAGGCGCCCGGCCCCACAGCCTGCCCCGGATCTGCCCCGGAGACACCCGGCCCTGCGGCCTGCCCTGGATCTGCCCCGGATCTGCCCTAGAGGCACCCAGCCCTGCAGCCCAGCCTGGCTCTGCCCCTGAGGTGCCCGGCCCTGCGGCCTGCCCCGGATCTGCCCCGGAGACACCCGGCCCTGCGGCCTGCCCTGGATCTGCCCTAGAGGCGCCCAGCCCTGCAGCCCAGCCTGGCTCTGCCCCTGAGGCGCCCGGCCCTGCAGCCTGCCCTGGATCTGCCCCGGATCTGCCCTAGAGGCACCCAGCCCTGCAGCCCAGCCTGGCTCTGCCCCTGAGGCGCCCAGCCCTGCGGCCTGCCCCGGATCTGCCCCGGAGACACCCGGCCCTGCGGCCTGCCCTGGATCTGCCCCGGATCTGCCCTAGAGGCGCCCAGCCCTGCAGCCCAGCCTGGCTCTGCCCCGGAGGTGCCCGGCCCTGCGGCCTGCCCTGGATCTGCCCTGGATCTGCCCTAGAGGCACCCAGCCCTGCAGCCTGCCCCGGATCTGCCCCGGAGACACCCGGCCCTGCGGCCTGCCCTGGCTCTGCCCCAGAGGTGCCCGGCCCTGCGGCCTGCCCTAGTTTCCCTCCAGGGAGGTTCCTCGCTCCGGAGCCTGTCGTGCAGCTCCCGGTATCCAGCGCCCTGCGTGAGCTGAGCACGGCAGGCGTCTCCGGAGCTGCTCCAGTCACGGGCGAGGCGAGGGGCGGGGGCTGGTGCAGACAGACGCCCTCCCCACAAGCTCCAGGCAGGAGCGGAAAATTCCTGGAGCTCCCCTGGCACCGGGCTGGGTGGGTGGCATCGTGCTGGCCCCGGCACCAGGGCGAGGGAGGCCTGGCGGGACCTGGGTGCCCAGTGGGGCAGCGACCCCAGGGGGTCTGTGTCCCAGACCTCACAAAGCCTGCAGCAGCTGGTGGCTCCGGTGTATGTCCCAGCAGGGCTGTGTGGTCACATCCGCTGGGAGCTGTGCCCCGGGAACCCTGGCTTCTGCCCGTCCTCGGCCCCGTCACCCCAGTCCCCAGACGCAGGGTCCTGCCCGCTGCTCCTCTGAGGGGCCCCGGAGCATCTGTGACCCTCAGACAGTGCCTGGTCCTGCTGCCTGGGCCCTGCCTCCAGTCGGGGTGCTCCCTCGGGGGGTTCCCAGCACGGGAACAGGGGCAGAGCTGGGGCAGGGGCTGCCAGGCTGCGGGAGGCTCCCTCACCCAGACTGAGCCATTCACAGGCAGCAGCAGCCCATTGCTCTCAATGCTGCGGGAACCATCATGGCATTGCCCCCCCAACTCCTGGCCCCCAACCCCAGGCCCCGACCTCACCCCTGCCCCGGCAGCCGGGGTCCCGCCCCGCCAGGGGCTGGGCCGGGAGCGCCTGAGCCTGGCATGCTGACGTGGGTGCCGGTCGGCTCTTTGAAGCCTCGGGCGAGACGGTGATCAGAGCGCGGGGCCCAGTGCCACGGGCGGGGGGGGGGGGCTGTGCTCCCCCCATCGGCTGCTCAAAGGGAGACGCTGTCAGCACGGCTCCGACATGCAGACAGCTTGTCAGGGCGGCTTCAAAGCCGCGTCTCCGCGTTCTCGGTGCCGCCTGGCAGCCTCTGATCAGCCCCGGCCCCATGCGCGGTGAGACAGCTGGCAGCAGAGGGGCACCCTGGCGGGAGAAGTGCCCAGGCTGCAGACCCCGCGATGCCCACTTGAAACAGGCCCTGGCACGGCGCCCGGCCATGCAGCTCCCACAGGGCGGCATCGAGGGCTGGGGCCTGGCGTCTCCACGGGCCGCCCCTTCCTAAGAGCAGAGGGGCTGCGACGGCCACCATCTGAACGGTCGGTGCCCCTCCAGCCACGGCCAAGAGCCCGCTGCCACCCGGGGGCAGGGCATGTGCAGCCCTGGGCACGCCCCAGCCCTCAGAAGAAGCTGCCAGCAGCCAAATTCCCAGGAGCCTGGGAACCCAAGATGGGGTGACGAGGGGGTGTCCACAGTGCTGGGGGCCCCGTTGGTACCCAGCACCCACCTCTGTACCTGCCTCCGACGGGGCAGCGCAAAGCCTGACTGTCTCCTCTCCTTCCACCCCGCAGCATCCTCGCACCCTGTACACCCCCATCCCTGTACCTGCCCCATGCACCGCAGCCTGGCCCCCCGTGCACCACAACCCCCACCCGGGCACCCCCACCCCTGTGCACCCCCATGCACCGCATCCCCTGCCCCCTGTGCACCCTCTGCCCCCTATGCACCCCTAATCCCCTGTGCCCTCCCGCACCGTCTGTACTTCCCCAAGGAGTCCTGTGCTCTGTCTGCCCCACTCCCCCTAGGCACAGCACCGGGCTCCCCGCAGCTCCCCCTGCGGAGATTGGGCAGCAGGGAGGGTGCCTGCTCCTTCCTTGTCCCTGTGTGAGGCAGCAGGGAGAGGGGATGTTGACCTGGGAATGTAGCAGGGGAGTTTCACCGGGGAGGGGAGACCTGAGAGCCTGTCCCCTGAGCCAGGAGGGGGTTGGGGCCAGGTGACACCTCTGCCCGGGAATGTGAACAGAGGCTGCAGGAGGAAGCCTGCTGGCGGGTGGGTGCGGGGGTGTTGGTTTCAGTTTGGGGCTGGGTGGAGGAACACAGGGAACCCCAGGGCTAGGGTCTAAGCTCCCTGCTCCCCCAGAAGGACGTGACTGAGGGGTCCTGGGGGTACCCACAAGCTCTGTTTTGGACTGTGTTCCTGGTGTCCAATAAACCTCCCGTTTTACCGGCTGGCTGAGAGTCACGGTGAATCCCAGGAAGAGGGGTGCAGGGCCCAGACTCCCCCACCCTCCGTGACACCCTGAGCCAGCGGGACAGACCAGGCTGCCTGGGGGCAGGCCAGCCAGCTCCGAGCGCTTGGTGTCATGGAGTGTGGGGGTATCACGGAGTATTTGGGCGATGCTCTGGAACTGCTCCCCATGAAGCCAGTCAGGACTCTGGGGCAGTCGCCTTTCTGTGAGCAGCCTGTCTGCAGGACACACAGCTCACCCAGCTTCCACCTTCCTGGGTCTGACCTCGGAGCATTCAGCATCCTCTGCCCCTCCGTGTGCTTCCCCCCAGCGAGTCCGCTCAGGCGGGGCTCCTGGGGAAGCCAGAGGGTCCTGCCCCCAACTCCGCAGTCAGACAGGACTCTCAGCCAGCCAGTAACACAGAAGGTTTATTAGACGACAGGAACATGGTCTAACACAGAGCTTGTAGGTGCAGAGAACGGGACCCCTCAGCTGGGTCCATTTTGGGGGGCAGTGAGCCAGACAACCACGTCTGCCCTTCACTCCTCATCCCCAGCCAGCCCCAAACTGAAACTCCCTCCAGCCCCTCCTCCTCTGGGCTTTGTCCCTTTCCCGGGCCAGGTGGTCACCTGATTCCTTTGTTCTCCAACCCTTTAGCTCTCACCTTGCAGGGGGGGAAGGGCCCAGGCCATCAGTTGCCAGGAAACAGGGTGTCGGCCATCCTCTGTGTCCAGACCCCTGCACACACCTGCCCTCTAGGGCTCTGCAATGATCATACACCCTTATTCCACCCCCTAGATACTTAAGAACTGCCTAGAGGAAACTGAGGCACCCCCACACTATTCAGAGGAAACATTAAGAACAGTCCCACTTCGTCACAGGGGGTGTCCGGGCCCTGCACCCCTCTTCCTGGGATTCACCGTGACTCTCAGCCAGCCAGTAAAACAGACGGTTTATTGGACAACAGGAACACAGTCCAAAACAGAGCTTGTGGGTACCCCCAGGACCCCTCAGTCAAGTCCTTCTGGGGGGCAGGGAGCTTAGACCCCAGCCCTGGGGTTCCCTGCGTTCCACCACCCAGCCCCAAACTGAAACTAACCCCCCCCCCAGCAGGCCCCCTCCTGCAGCCTGTCTTCACATTCCCGGGCAGAGGTGTCACCTCCCCCTTCCCCTCCTGGCTCAGGTGACAGGCTCTCAGGTCTCCCCTCCCCAGGGCACATTCCCAAGTCAACACTCCCCCCTCCCTGCTGGGTCACATCATCACACTTGGCACGGGGTGGGGAGAGGTGCCTTGCACAGCTGTGGCCCCCCAGACCCAGTGCAGCCCTTCCCCACCCCCACGCCACCACCTGCCGGGGGGGGATGGCCCCAGGGTGCACACAGGTCCATCGGGGTCTGTGTGTCTCACGCACGGCTGGGCCAGTGTGTGCCCACACCTGTCTGCATGGTGCGTGTTCACGCACTGTCTCTGTGTGTGTGTGTGTGTGTGTGTGTGTGTGTGTACCCCTGTGCCAGTGTCTGCATGATGTGTGCATGCACTGGGTGTGTGTCTGTTTGTGTATCTGAGCACTGTGTATTGTGTGTATTGTGTGGCCGAGCCTGTGTGTGTACATGGTGTCACGGCGTCCCCGGGCGATGCTCTGGATCTGCTCCCCACGCAGCCAGGCAGGACTCTGGGGAGTCTCCTCTCGGGGAGCAGCCTGTCTGCAGGACACACAGCTCACCCGGCTCCACCTTCCTGGGTCTGACCTCGGAGCATTCAGCCTCCTCTGCCCCTCCGTGCGCTTCCCACAGCAAGTCCGCCCAGGCGGGGTCCAGAGGGTCCTGCCCCCCAACTCCGCAGTCAGACGGGACTCTCAGCCAGCCAGTAAAACAGAAGGTTTATTAGCCGACAGGAACATGGTCTAACACAGAGCTTGTAGGTGCAGAGAACAGGACCCCTCAGCTGGGTCCATTTTGGGGCCAGTGAGCCAGACAACCACGTCTGCCCTTCACTCCTCATCCCCAGCCAGCCCCCAACTGACTCCCCCTCTCTCCACTCCCTCCTCCTCTGGGCTTTGTCCCTTTCCCGGGCCAGGACATCACCCGATTCCTTTGTTCTCCAACCCTTTAGCTCTCACCTTGCAGGGGGGAAGGGCCCAGGCTATCAGTGGCCAGAAGACAGAGTGTCGGCCATTTATGTACCCTGGCTCTTTGCTCTGCAACAGTGACACCCCCTTATCCCACCACCTAGAGACTTAAGAACTGCCTAGGGGAAACTGAGGTACCCCTACAGTATTCAGAGGAAACATTAAGAACAGTCCCACTTCGTCACATGGTGAGGTGCATTAGTCCCTAAAGAATGGACAAGTCTCCCTCAGGGTCTGTCGCTGTGGGTCTCGCTGCCCAGAGCTCACAAGGTCCAGACTAAGGGAGCCTGGCCCACTGAAGGGGCCTCCCCAGAGATCATTCCAAAGGTGGGGTCATGGCTCCGATCCTGTAGCTCTGTGTCACCCCCATTTCATCCAGTTCCTTAACAACACTATTCATCCTACCCAGACAGGGCAGCGAGCCACTCACCTTTCTCCTGAGCAAACGTACCCCTTCCCCCACAGTGGGCAGCCGTGCAACGTACCGGGGCCCTGGGGTGCACGCAGGGTTCCTAAGCATCCTATAGAAAGTTCCCACATCATCCCAATCGGCGCCTGCCTTTCCCGTCCGCACGAGAGAGCTGGCACAACCCCTGTTCTTACAGCTGCAGCTTCACAGCCCGCTGATCTCATGCTGTGCCCACAGAACCGCTGGAGTGCCCCCAACATGGGGGCAGCTACTGCTTCTCTCCCCTCCCTCCCCCACCTTCCCAGCATTGTCCGGCACGGCCACGTCACCAGCCACCCGTGTGACAGCTGCCCCGCTGGCTCTCTCCTCCGGACGAGGGCAATCGAGCAGCCTGGGACTTTGTTTTATCCCAGTTAACAACCAGACCAATAGGCCCGCTTCCCGCCAACCTGCCCGAAACATGCCCGCTTCCCGCCAACCTGCCCGAAACATGCCCGCTTCCTGCCGACCCGCCCGCGACATCCCTGCTTCCCACTGACCCGCCTGTGACGTCCCCGCTTCCTGCCGACCTGCCAGCGACGTCCCCGCTTCCCGCCGACCTGCCCGAAACATTCCCGCTTCCCGCCGACCCGCCTGCGACGTGCCCACTTCCCGCCAACCCGCCCGTGATGTGTCCACGATGTGCCCGCTTCCCGCTGACCCACCCGCGACGTGCCCGCTTCCCCCCAACCCGCCCGCGACGTCCCCGCTTCCCGCCGACCCGCCCGTGACGTGCCCACTTCCCGCCGACCCGCCCGTGATGTGTCCACGATGTGCCCGCTTCCCGCTGACCCGCCCGCGACGTGCCCGCTTCCCCCCGACCCGCCCGCGACGTCCCCGCTTCCCGCCGACCCGCCCGCGACGTCCCCGCTTCCCCCCGACCCGCCCGCGACGTGCCCGCTTCCCACTTCCCGCCGACCCGCCCGTGATGTGTCCACGATGTGCCCGCTTCCCGCTGACCCGCCCGCGACGTGCCCGCTTCCCCCCGACCCGCCCGCGACGTCCCCGCTTCCCGCCGACCCGCCCGCGACGTGCCCGCTTCCCGCCGACCCGCCCGCGACGTCCCCGCTTCCCCCCGACCCGCCCACGACGTGCCCGCTTCCCACTTCCCGCCGACCTGCCCGTGATGTGTCCACGATGTGCCCGCTTCCCGCTGACCCACCCGCGACGTGCCCGCTTCCCCCCAACCCGCCCGCGACGTCCCCGCTTCCCGCCGACCCGCCCGTGACGTGCCCACTTCCCGCCGACCCGCCCGTGATGTGTCCACGATGTGCCCGCTTCCCGCTGACCCACCCGCGACGTGCCCGCTTCCCCCCAACCCGCCCGCGACGTCCCCGCTTCCCGCCGACCCGCCCGTGACGTGCCCACTTCCCGCCGACCCGCCCGTGATGTGTCCACGATGTGCCCGCTTCCCGCCGACCCGCCCGCGACGTCCCCGCTTCCCGCCGACCCTCCCGCGACGTCCCCGCTTCCCCCCGACCCGCCCGCGACGTCCCCGCTTCCCGCCGACCCGCCCGCGACGTGCCCGCTTCCCGCCGACCCGCCCGCGACGTCCCCGCTTCCCGCCGACCCGCCCGCGACGTGCCCGCTTCCCCCCGACCCGCCCGCGACGTCCCCGCTTCCCGCCGACCCGCCCGCGACGTGCCCGCTTCCCCCCGACCCGCCCGCGACGTCCCCGCTTCCCGCCGACCCGCCCGCGACGTCCCCGCTTCCCCCCGACCCGCCCGCGACGTGCCCGCTTCCCGCCGACCCGCCCGCGACGTGCCCGCTTCCCGCCGACCCCAACATATGTGACTCTGCTGTTGGTCCCAAGGAAAGGCTTCACGTCTGCGTTAAAGCAGGACACTCAGGGCAGCTTCGAGCGGGTCAGTCCACTGTCGCCCGGGGCTTTAGCTTGAGACGCTTTAGGAGACGATGGCTGAACGCAATGAGCCGTGCGCGGCACTTTCCCTACATGGCCTCAGGCCTGTGAGTCGCAGCACGTGAGTTTGGGGCTCTGATGAGGTGTCTCGGCGTCCCTCCATGACGGCGTCAGGCACGGACGAGCTCGGTAATGGCCCAGACACTCTTACGATGCACGGCCCCATTTCCATCAGCGCGGGAATGAGGGGCACAGCACCCCCAGGCTTCACTGTGAGAAGTTGGCTGGTGCTGTTAGAATGAAGCCGCATATTTCACGATTCCGGTGAAGCCCGGAGCTGTGCAGGGCCACGTGGTGTGAGCGGGAATCGCCCCTTTTCACAGGGCGTTGCGTTAGCTGGCTTTCAGCCCCCTGTAGCGAGTCCCAGCCCCACTGCCAGTCTCCGACCCGCACAGGAGGGTGGCAGAGCTGGGCCCGGGCCCTGTGGCCCTCACTGGCTGCTGCTAAGTGGCTGTGGGCGGCATAGCGGGAACGTTCTGCTTCCAGCTGACGCTGGCTTCTTGGCTGAGGCTGGCATCTCGCGGGCGGGTCAGGGGGGAAGTGGGCACTGCGACGAAGCGGGACTGTCCTTAATGTTTCCTCTGAATAGTGTGGGGGGGCCTCAGTTTCCCCTAGGCAGTTCTTAGGTATCTAGGGGGAGGGATAAGGGTGTATGATCATTGCAGAGCCCTGGAGGGCAAGTGTGTGCAGGGGTCTGGACACAGAGAATGGCCGACACCCTGTTTCCTGGCCACTGATGGCCTGGGCCCTTCCCCCCTGCAAGGTGAGAGCTGAAGGGTTGGAGAACAAAGGAATCCGGTGACCTCCTGGCCCCGGAAAGGGACAAAGCCCAGAGGAGGGGGGGCTGGAGGGAGTTTCAGTTTGGGGCTGGCTGGGGACAAGGAGTGAAGGGCAGACGTGGTTGTCTGGCTCACTGCCCCCCAAATGGACCCAGCTGAGGGGTCCTGTTCTCTGCACCTACAAGCTCCGGTTTAGATCATGTTCCAGTTGTCTAATAAACCTTTGGTTTTACTTGCTGGCTGAGAATCCCGTCTGACTGTGGAGTTGGGGGGCAGGACCCTCTGGCCCCCCCAGCTGTGTGTCCTGGAGACAGGCTGCTCACAGAGAGGAGACTTCCCCAGAGTCCTGACTGGCTTCGTAGGGAGCAGTCCCAGAGCATCGCCCGGGGACCCCTGGACAACGGGTCTCTGCTGGGGCTCCCAGCCGATCCCCCTGCGCAGGGGGTCCAGCCCAGGCTAGCCAGACCCCCAGTGCCAGGAGCATCTCACCCAGCAATGCTCGGTCTCCCCGGCAGGTGGCAGCCGACACACACAGATCGGCTTCGGCTTTGTTAGCCACGGCGGGCGCTGAGCCTGGACCCCAACCGCGTCCGATCCATCGCCCAGCTCGGTGCAGCCTGGGGTCGCCCCACAGCCGTCCTAGGATCACCGGACACAGGCCCTGGGGTCACCCCCCCCCGCACACCTGCTGTTACCAGACACACGCACCTCCTAGGGTTCCCCCCCAACACACACGCACACACCGACCCTCAGGTTACCAGACACATGCCCTGGGGAGACCGGACGGACACGCAGGCATTTGACCAGCCTGGCGGGTTTCATGGATTTGCCAGTTACCAGAAAAATAACGCAACCGGCCGGGTTGTTTTATGGGGCTCGAACGATTTGCATCAAACGTTTCTGTGCCCAGCTCCAGATGCTGCCGTGTCCCCGCCGCAGGCTCAGGCCGGCGCCCAGGTTCTCAGGCTTAGGGCTCCGTGCTCGGACGCGGTGCGTGGTTGAGGGGGAGGAGGCTGTGGAGTTGCCTTGGGGTGAGGGCGGGGAGGGGTCAGTTTTTTGCATTTCAGAGGTGGTGACCCTAGTGCGGCCAGACCCAGAGCCCCACACATCAGCTGCAGCCGCCCCATGCAGGGCCCAGCCACTCAAAGCCATAGCCCCCTGCACAGCCCCATTGCATGGCCTGGTCGCAGCATCCCCACCCCCACCCCCAGGGCAGTAACTGGAGCGGGGGCAGGGCCCATCCAGCAGGCAGGGCCCCAGGGCAGCTTTCAGGGCTGTATGCTCAGGGCCCAGCAGTCCCTGGGTGCTCAGTGGCCTGGTTTCCACAGGTGCAGGCCCCCCAGGGGAGGTGGATGGGGGGAGGGATGCACGGTGCCCCCCAGGGGAGGTGGATGGGGGGAGGGATGCATGGTGCCCTCCGGGGGAGGTGGATGGGGGGAGGGATGCACGGTGCCCCCCAGGGGAGGTGGATGGGGGGATGCCCCATGCCCCGTGGGACCGGCCTGGAGCTGCCCGCGCTCTCAGTCCATGGCTCTGCTGGGAGCCCATTGGTCACTGGTGCCGATTCGCCCGGCCCCTGGGCCCATTTCCAGCTGCAGGGGAGTTTGGTGTCCCACTTCGCAGCCTGTGACGGGTCACCTAAGTCACATAGGCTTGCTCCTGCACCCTGATTGGACGGCAGAAGGGTATTTAAAAGGACAGCATCTAGGGCGCCCCCAGCTGGGACTGGCTGGGGACGTGGCACAGGGCAGAGAGCCTCGGCGGCGTGGGCGAGCCCTGGGGAGACCCCTTCCTGCCAGGGCCCCCAGCTCTGGGGCTGCCCCCATGGCCTTGGCAGTCCCCCCCTCCCGCCCCCTGGGCCGAGCAGAGCCCCAGGTGACCCCGTGGGGCTGGCTCCCTTCCCCACTGGCACAGGGCAGAGGGCTCGTGTGCTGGGGACACGGCTGGACAAGGCCTGCAGTCCTGCAGAGGCAGGTGCTAGGGAGGCCAAATTTCTGATTGCGGAAAACCAAACACCCCTGCCCCACCCCTTCCACAAGGCCCCGCCCCTGGCCCGCCCCTTCTCCGAGGCCCCCCACTCACTCCATCCCCCTTCCCTTGCTCTCCCCCACCCTCGCTCACTCGCTCATTTTCACCGGGCTGGGGCAGGGGGTGTGGTGAGGGCTCCAGCTGGGCCTGCAGGCTCTGGGGTGGGGCTGGAGATGAAGGGTTTGGGGTGCAGAAGGGGGCTCAGGGCTGGGGCAGGGGATTGGGCTGTGGGAGGGGTTGCAGGAGGGGATGCAGGCTCAGGGAGGGAGTTTGGGTGCGGGAGGGGGCTCAGGGCTGGGGCAGGGGCTTGGGGAGCAGGAGGAGGTTTGGGATGTGGGCTCCAGGAGGGAGTTTGGGTGCGGGAGGGGGCTCAGGGCTGGGGCAGGGGCTTGGGGAGCAGGAGGAGGTTTGGGATGTGGGCTCCAGGAGGGAGTTTGGGTGCGGGAGGGGGCTCAGGGCTGGGGCAGGGGCTTGGGGAGCAGGAGGAGGTTTGGGATGTGGGCTCCAGGAGGGAGTTTGGGTGCGGGAGGGGGCTCAGGGCTGGGGCAGGGGCTTGGGGAGCAGGAGGAGGTTTGGGGTGTGGGCTCCAGGAGGGAGTTTGGGTGCGGGAGGGGGCTCAGGGCTGGGGCAGGGGCTTGGGGAGCAGGAGGAGGTTTGGGATGTGGGCTCCAGGAGGGAGTTTGGGTGCGGGAGGGGGCTCAGGGCTGGGGCAGGGGCTTGGGGAGCAGGAGGAGGTTTGGGATGTGGGCTCCAGGAGGGAGTTTGGGTGTGGGAGGGGGCTCAGGGCTGGGGCAGGGGCTTGGGGAGCAGGAGGAGGTTTGGGATGTGGGCTCCAGGAGGGAGTTTGGGTGCGGGAGGGGGCTCAGGGCTGGGGCAGGGGCTTGGGGAGCAGGAGGAGGTTTGGGATGTGGGCTCCAGGAGGGAGTTTGGGTGCGGGAGGGGGCTCAGGGCTGGGGCAGGGGCTTGGGGAGCAGGAGGAGGTTTGGGGTGTGGGCTCCAGGAGGGAGTTTGGGTGCGGGAGGGGGCTCAGGGCTGGGGCAGGGGCTTGGGGAGCAGGAGGAGGTTTGGGATGTGGGCTCCAGGAGGGAGTTTGGGTGCGGGAGGGGGCTCAGGGCTGGGGCAGGGGCTTGGGGAGCAGGAGGAGGTTTGGGATGTGGGCTCCAGGAGGGAGTTTGGGTGCGGGAGGGGGCTCAGGGCTGGGGTGTGGGATGCAGGCTCCAGGCAGCACTTACCTCGGCATCTGGGCCCTAGGCTCAGGGACGGCCAGGGGGGCTCTGTGCACTGCCCCTGCCTGCGGGCACCACCCCCACAGCTCCCACTGGCTGCGGTTCCCAGCCAATGGGAGCTGCAGAGCCGGCGCTCAGGGTGGGGCAGCGTGTGGCACCCCCTGGCTGCCGAGGGACGTGCTGGCTGCTTCCGGGAGCCGCGCGGAGCCAGGGCAGGCAGGAAACCTGCCTTAGTCCGGCTGTGCCACCAACCGGACTTTTAACAGCCTGGTTCGTGGTGCTGACCGGAGCTGCCAGGGTCCCTTTTCGACTGGGCGTTCTGATCGAAAACCGGACGCCTGGCATCCCGAGCAGCTGCTGGCTTGTACAGTTCCTGCAATGGGCTAGCGGCACAGGGCTGCCTGTTGCCCCTACACACCCCACGCCCTCCACCCCGTACCTGTGCCGGTGTGAACCAGACATAGGTGGGATAGCAGGGGCTGGGCCAGGAGGGATGGGGGTGACCCCCAGGTTTGGCCCAGCAGCATCCAGAAGCCCCCCCTGAATGGCACAGCCCCCGCACGGCCCTGGTGCCCCCGCACGGCCCTGGTGCCCCCCTTGACCACGTGTGCCCTGCAGTAGCCATGGTTGCCAGCCCAGCGGTGTGCATCCTGCTAGCACTGGCCTGTCCCTCTCAGGCCGGGTCACCCTGCAAGCGCCAGGCCCGCGTGACAGCTGCGGGCTGGACCCTTGGCAGTCGTGGGCGCTGCAGCCCCTCACTGGCGCGGGGGGGCTCCGAGCCGCTGCTTGCGAGGTCCGCTGCGGTGCTGAGCGCCGGCAGCCTGATAGCATCAGCCCCTTTCACACAAGGGCAGCTTTCGATTAGTTTCCTTTCCGCAGCGGCTGAGTTTCCCAGGCTGCCGGGCGAATGGAGACGGCATTTCAGAAATCGCAGGGCAGTGCTGACAGCAATCAGCTGGGGAGGGGGGCCAGGCCAGGGCCCCCCAGGGCCAGCCACAATGGGAGGTGTGGGGGGGAGACCACACAGACCTGGGTCACATGTAACCCCCCCCCAGCTAGGCACCCGCACCCTGGGAACCCAGGGCCCAGGCTGGCAGAGTGGGGGCTGGCGAGGGCAACCCCCAATGAGAACGGCTGGGCTGCGCGGCCACCAGGAGATGGGGCCGGGCTGAGGCCTGCTCCAGGGGCTGCCAGACGTGGGGCGGGGGGACGCTGCCCTGTCCTGGAATCGGGGCAGGGTGAGCGCTGAGACCGGGGGGCTGCAAGTCACACGCACCGGCAGCGACCAGGCTCCGGCCTGGACTGACCCCGCTGGGACGAGTCTCCCACCCAGGGCTTGGCGCCGGGGGGCTGGAGGGTGGGTGGGGGCTGCCCGGGGGCTGCGCAGGGTTTCTAACGAGCCCAGGAGAGGGGCTGTAGCCCACGGAAGGGCTCTGGCACTGCAGGCCGCAGCTCCAAGACGGCCTGGGCAGCGCGGGTCCCGGAGCCCTGCCCTGGCGCTGGGAGGGGAGCCAACGGGGGCTCTGCTGTCCCGGGACGGGGCCCAGCTCCACGGGACGCGGGGAGACGATCGCTTGCTGTGACCTCGGTTACGGTGTCAGGATCCCCAAGGGGCCGGGCAGCATGGGTCAGTGTGGGAGGGGGCTGCCACAGACATCCCAAGGGGGAGCGTGGGCTGGGTGGGGGAGCCGAATGGGGAGTGTGAAATGTGGGGAGACGATCCATGGGGAGGGGACTGTGGGCCGAGGGCTGCGCCCAGGCCTGGCTGCTGGGCCATGCAGGGACTTTGCCAGTGCCATGTCCAGTTGGCAGCCGGCATCAAGTGGACTCTCTGGGGGGGGCAATGTTGGGGGGCAGCGCTGAGGGGGAGGCAGTGACCGGCTGATGGGGCCGAGGGGGCAGTGACGGGTGGGGGGCAGTGGGTTGCCTGCGTGCTCCTGTCCCATCCCACGACACCCCTCCCTCAGCGCATGGGGTCCCTGAGCCCTTCCCCTTGGAGCTGACAGGACAGAGCCAAGAGACCTGGCGCAGAGGGGAGCTGGCCAAGGGCCTGGGAGAGGCGCAGAGGGGAGGCGGCCGAAGGGTCCGGCGGGCGAGCCGGCCAAGGGCCCGGGGAGGGGGGCGGAGGGGAGCCAGCCGGACCCGGCGCAGCCCTGATGGACTGGGAAGCCCGGCTGGCTAGCGGAGCACAGACCCGTCCGGAAGGGCTCTGCCTTTCCAGCCCGCCAAACCCGATTCGCGACGGGCGGCACCGTGGGGGGCAGCGGCGGGAGAGGCTGCCAGTGCCGGGAACGCGACTTTCTCCCAGCCGTTGACCCAGAAATGCGCCTGGCAGGGCCGGGCCCAGCTCCTGGCCCCATGGCCCCAGCTCCTGGCCTCAGCTCCTGGCCGCTCCCGTCAGACGCGATCGTGCAGGGGGGAGAGAGCAGGGCCTGGGGGGGCAGGCGCCATGTGGGCGCAGCCCGGCCCCCTGTTCTGCCCTCGCTTCCCCTCACCCGCCCACAGGACCCTGGAGCTTTGGGGAACCAGGAGCCCCCCTGCAGGAGCCGAGATCCCCGTCGCGCCGCCTGCCCGCGCCTGGCGCTCGGTGCCCAGTGCTCTGGCTCCGGCGCTGCCCGCGGCTGGGAGCTCGGCGCTGCAGGGTAATTCCCCGCCGCGGAGCCGCTCCGACCTCGGCAGGAGCCGCGGCTCGCGAGTCTCCCGCTCGTCTCGCTTTGCCTCGGCAGCACCGGGGCCTCGCTCCTGCCGCGCCGGGGGAGGGCACCAGGCCCCAGCGCTGCGGCCCCGGGGCTCGGGCGACAGACTGGGGATGCTGGGTCCCCCGCTCCGGGCCCTGTGGGGGTTGGCGCTCGTCCGGCCCCAGGTGAGCGGGCTGGGGGGATGCCCGGGGAGGAGGCCGGGTGCCCTTTGTTCCTAAGCCCAGCTCCATCGCCTCCTGGGGCGGGGGGCACCCGGCCCAACACCCACGCTCCCAGAAAGGCCCTGGAGGGCCACAGAGCCCAGCCCGTGAGGCCTCTGCGCCCCCCCCCCGCCGGTGCCAGGGACACCGGGTCCCCACAGCCTCACGCCAGCGCCCAGCCCCTCCCCGCCAGCATCAGCCCTGGACAGGTGGGGAGGAGTCCGGGGCCCTTCCCCAGCTCTCCCTCTCGGGGTCACCCCTTTCCGACCCTGCTTGAACTCCCCGCCCCCGGCCCTGAGCTGCGGGGGGGGGGGGGTATTTCCCTGACACATGCCCCCCCCCCAGGAATGCTTGTCCTCCTCCCAGCCTGGGAGACGGGGCTCGGGATCCTGCGGGACCAGCCCAGGCTCTGCGGTTGAATTGTCAGTGCTGAGCCGGGCTCCCCTTGGCTCCCCGCACCTCCGGGGCAGTAGCTCTCAACCAGGGGTGCACGTACCCCGGGGGTGCAACTATTCAGCGGAAACATTAAGACAGTCCCGCTTCATCACGTCACACGTACCCCAGGGGTTCACAGGGGTCTTCCAGGGGGACATCAACGCCGCTGGAGATCCGCCGAGTTTCACAGCAGGCTCCTACGAAGCCAGGCAGGACTCTGGGGGAGTCTCCTCTCGGGGAGCAGCCTGTCTGCAGGACACACAGCTCCCCCGGCTCCACCTTCCTGGGTCTGACCTCGGAGCATTCAGCCTCCTCTGCCCCTCCGTGCGCTTCCCACAGCGAGTCTGCTCAGGCGGGGTCCTGGGGGGGCCAGAGGGTCCTGCCCCCCAACTCCGCAGTCAGACATGACTCTCAGCCAGCCAGTAAAACAGAAGGTTTATTAGACGACAGGAACATGGTCTAACACAGAGCTTGCAGGTGCAGAGAACGGGACCCCTCAGCTGGGTCCATTTTGGGGGGCCCTGAGCCAGACAACCCCGTCTGCCCTTCACTCCATGTCCCAGCCAGCCCCAAACTGAAACAGCCCCAAACTGAAATCCAGCCCCTCCTCCTCTGGGCTTTGTCCCTTTCCCGGGCCAGGAGGGCACCAGATTCCTTTGTTCTCCAACCCTTTAGCTCTCACCTTGCAGGGGGGAAGGGCCCAGGCCATCAGTGGCCAGGAAACAGGGTGTCGGCCATTCTCTGTGTCCAGACCCCTGCACACACCTGCCCTCTAGGGCTCTGCAAGGATCATACACCCTTACCCCACCCCCTAAATACTTAAGAACTGCCTAGGGGAAACTGAGGCACCCCCACACTATTCAGAGGAAACATTAAGAACAGTCCCACTTCAGCCCGGCACCCAGAAGAACAGACTATCTGCTGGGGGTGAGGGGGGAAGCTGGGCAGGGCACATCAGCCAATCAGAGGGGTTTTCCCCCCCAGACTGCACCCCACAGGGACCCTTCTCTAGCCTGGAGACCCCAACTGAGAGCCAGGGCTGCTGATGTGGGAAGGACCCTCCAGCCCACCTGAGCCACCTCCACTCCCCACCCGCTGTGCTGGTGCCCCTCACTCCCGACCCGCAGCCCCCATTATCCCAAAGCGCAGTCACTGACATTCACCGCCCGGGATATTAGATCCGTTTGGATTCAGCAGTTTCGACTCATTTCAAGCCTGATTCCGCAGTAATTTTCTGACCCAGTGGCACGTTTTTGCTTCTGACACTACGCCCCCCCCCCTTCCCCTCCAGCTCTGGAGTCACCCCCCAGGCAGGAGCCGTGGCCACTCGGGCACCTCGGCTTGGCCTGGGGGCTTAGCTCCCACCTGCACCTGCAAACCAGCGTGCAGCCCCCACCCGCACTGGCCCTCGCACGACAGCCCCACCGTCCGCACGAGCCCCGGCAGAGGAGGCGAGCAGCTGCCGCCCGCAGGGGCGAGCCGGGGGCCGCGAGGCCGTTCCCCGTGGCGGGTGCTGCAGAGGAGAAGGTTCGCGCCAAGCAGGGCTGCCCCTCAGTACAGACGGAGCCGCCGCAGGGCACGTCTGCGTTTCTGGGAAGAGCCGAGCTCTGCCGTGAGGCCAGTGACCAAACCTGATGTGGAGGGGAAGTGAGAGCCGGCCCCGCAGCCGACCCTGCCAGCCCCCCGCGCTGGGCACTGGCACCAGGGACGGGCAGGGTAGCTGGGCCCCGCACAGCTTGAGTGCTGCACCCAGGCCAGCTCACGCCGCTCTGCAGTCCTGGCCGGAGGCCCTGGGAGACGGGTCCCGCTGTCCATCCCACCTGCTCCCTCAGGTCCCAGACGGGAGCTGGGGGCAGGATTTCCTGGGGCGGGAGTCAATAGGGCTCCCGCTCCTCGGGTCAGTGCAACTCTCTGCCACAAAAGCAGCTCATCTGGGTGGGAGACGCAGCCTCCTTGGAAGGACAAACTCCCCCAGGGCCTAGGGACCATCCCAGCCCCCCTCCCCATGCCAGGCACCCGGCTCCACCCAGCTCCTCGGACACAACCAAAGCCTTGCACATGCGTCTCCCCTGGGGAGAGGCCGACCCACGGGGGCAGGGATTAGCCACGGCGCTTAGTGGCTGACTGGGCAGTGCCCGGGGCTCCAGTGAGGAGCGTGGGAAAGGAACCTCGACAGAACAGAGGAGAATGGAGGGGCCCCGCGGGATGCCCCCGGAGGGGACAGAGCCATAGGGACACTGCAGGAAGTGACACTGGTACCTAGGAAAGACTCCTGTCCTCCCCGGTCCCAGCTGGGCCATGGGGACAGAGGGGGTGGAGGGCTCCCCCGTCCCGGCTGTGTCAGGCTCCCCCATCCTGCCGGCCCCAGCGGCTGCTCTTGGTGGGACCAGCCTGCTGTGTTTCCAGTGCGTCCAGTGGGTCTGCCCATCACAACAGGGAGGGGAGGGGCTGGGTGTGGGGGGAGCATGAGCCAAGGACGCCCCAGACGTGGTCACGTCCCAGAGGCTCGTCACCCAGCAGGCACTGGGCACATCTGTGGGCTTGGCAGCGTTGAGGCTGCGGCACGGCTCTCCTGCCGGATACAGTAACGGCAAATCACAGCTCGCCGCCCACCGGGCTCACCCTTAGGAGACACGGAGCCAGCGCCGGCCGCCCAGGGACAATCGCGGGGACGTGCTGACATGGAAAGCCGGGCGAGTTCCCATCAGGGCTGTGATGAAGCAGGACTCTTCTTAATGTTTCCTCTGAATATTGTGGGGGTGCCTCAGTTTCCCCTGTGCAGTTCTTAAGTATCTAGGGGGTGGGATAAGGGTGTATGATCACTGCAGAGCCCTAGAGGGCAGGTGTGTGCAGGGGTCTGGACACAGAGAATGGCCGACACCCTGTTTCCTGACCACTGATGGCCTGGGCCCTTCCCCCCTGCAAGGTGAGAGCTAAAGGGCTGGAGAACAAAGGAATCCGGTGACCTCCTGGCCCGGGAAAGGGACAAAGCCCAGGGGAGAGGGGCTGGAGAGAGTTTCAGTTTGGGGCTGGCTGGAGACATGGAGTGAAGGGCAGACGGGGTTGTCTGGCTCACTGCCCCCCAAAATGGACCCAGCTGAGGGGTCCGGTTCTCTGCATCTACAAGCTCTGTTTTAGACCATGTTCCTGTCATCTAATAAACCTTCTGTTTTACTGGCTGGCTGAGAGTCCCGTCTGACTGCGGAGTTGGGGGGCAGGACCCTCTGGCCCCCCCAGGACCCCGCCTGGGCGGACTGGCTGTGGGAAGTGCACGGAGGGGCAGAGGAGGCTGAATGCTCCGAGGTCAGACCGAGGAAGATGGAAGCCGGGTGAGCTGTGTGTCCTGCAGACAGGCTGCTCCCCGAGAGGAGACTCCCCCAGAGTCCTGCCTGGCTTCATGGGGAGCAGGTCCAGAGCATCGCCCGGGGACTCCGTGACAGTCGTCACCCAGCATCCCCTGCGAACGGCTGGAGAGGCGGCCGCGACGCTTGGGAGGTAGCAGAAACCCGCCCCGCCCCGGCGATGCAGGACACGCACCCTGGTGAGCCAAGGCAGAGACAGTGCCCCTTGCAGCCTGGATGTGCCCAGCGAGGGCTGAGCCCCGTGGGGCTGAGCGGGGGTGACCGGCGGAGACTCATGGCCCAGATCTTTCGGGGGTTGCTAGGGCTGGCTTCGAACACAGAGCAAAAACCTGCTACCAGAACCTAGCGACCCCGACGGCCGCCGCGGTCCAGCCCAGCGGACACCAAGACGCCTTCCCCCAGCAGGGATGGGAACGCAGACCGGCCTGGGGTGACAAGAATGTGGGGAAATTCACTTCCGCTCATCTGTGAGCAGCACACCCCTCCGGGGAGCGGCTCGGAACGGCGCTGCGGGGCCCGGGGGAGAAACCGACAGGCCACCGAGCCGCGAAGCCACCGCACGCCTCATGAAACCTTCCAGCCAAGCAGAGCCGGCTGCTTAGGCGCATTGTGGGCGGGCTGGGCCCCAGGCAGGACACGGAGGCTGCAGCCACCGCATGGAGGGTCCCAAACAGGGCGGAAATGAACTGCCCAGCCTGGAAAGCAGCCACTGGCCACAGAACCCAGCCACCTTCTGTCCCACCAGGGCTCCGCCGGCAACCCCACCGCTACATCCAAAGAAAACCACCTTGGCTGCACAGTCAAACAGTCGAGAGTTGGGAAATGCCAGGTAGGGAAACTGAGTCACAGATTTGCCTGAGGTTACACAGAGACTCAGAGGCCAAGGCAGAGTGAAAACTCTGGACTCCTGACTCCCAGCCCCCTGCTCGTCCATGCGCGCGGGAGGGGCTGGGGCCGGTGCCCTGGGAAGGCCCATTAACACATGGCTGCTGCTCGCTGGGGGCACATTGGGGGCTGAGCAACTGACTCTGGGGTTTGGGGGCCTGGGGCAAAATCTGAACCCAAGTCCCCCCCTTCCAAACAATGACCCTGGAGATGAAAGAGTTTGGGGGGCCCTTACCTGTGGGGTGCCTCTTCGTGGGGGGCTTTGCCTCCCGCCCTTCTGGTGGCCACTTCAGCTGCGACGGCCAGTCCCAGCCAGCCCCTTCTCCAGTCGGCCCCCCCTCCGCACAGCCAGGCCTCTTCTGGGGCCAGCGCCCAGCAAAACAGGCCTTCACCCCTCCTGGGCTTCTTCCCAGCCAGGCCCCCAGACCCTGGCTCGGGGTTCCCCCACTCTCGGGGCCCCATCAGCGTCAAGCCTGCTCCTGCAGCTCTGCACCCTGGCCACACACAGCCCCCAAGCCCTGTCCAGCCAGACGGGCCTGGACCCAGCCCTGCCCCCTGGCCAGAGCCCCCCAGGTCCCCAGGCCTCCCCGCAGCCCTGCCCAGCCAGACGGGCCTGGACCCAGCCCTGCCCCCTGGCCAGAGCCCCCCAGGTCCCCAGGCCTCCCCGCAGCCCTGCCCAGCCAGACGGGCCTGGACCCAGCCCTGCCCCCTGGCCAGAGCCCCCCAGGTCCCCAGGCCTCCCCGCAGCCCTGCCCAGCTGGACCCAGTTCTGCCTTCCTGGCCCAAGGCAATAAATCAATCGCCTCCCAGGTGCGGATCTAATTAGCTGCTTTCCCTCAGCTCCCAGGGGCCGTGGGCCTGTGGGCTCCCTGCCCTCCCAGTGCGGGGCTGTGCGTGTGTGCGGCTGCGGGGGCTGTTCTGGGTCCCCCTCTCCCTGCGCTGTGGCCCCATGGCCAGTGGGAGCGGCACCCCGACCCCGCTGAGCCGGCGGGTCGCCTCGGGCCCGGTGAGCGGCTTCCCGCACTGACAATGCTGACGTCAGGCCTGAGCAGAAATGCAACTCTACGTGCCAGGGCACAACCCTCCTCCCCAAAACCGGCCTGGCTGCCCCTCCATCATCCGGGGGGCCCTGGACAAACTGCCCCACCACGGCCCTGTCCAGAGCCCCTGCAGCCATCGACCTCTGCAGCCGGGGGTGCACCCAACAGTCCCGCCTGGGCCCTCGCGTGGGGCTCGCAGACAGTGGCAGCTTTACCATGCCCAGCGTCACACGGGAGCTGAGCTCTCCTGGGCGGCAATCGTCTGCCTCCCCCCAGGACCAGCCTCCCCCCACATCCCCGCAGCCCCTGCCTCATTCACTGCAGCCTGCCAATATCTAGCGCACGGGAGGCAGGGGTCCTACAGAGCCTCCACCCCAGAGCTTGAGGTGTCCCCGAGCCCTGTGCCCCCCGAGGCAGCCTGTCCTGTAGTAGTGCAGGTACCCGTGGGGCAGAGGCAGGGCTGCATGTCCAGGGCTTGGCTTTGCCCCCGGAACGCTCTTCGGGCGTTGTCTGGCCTCTCCCCCCAGCACCCCATTCCTGACCCCAGAGCCGTCCCCTGCCGAGCAGCGGGGGAGGCCAGCGCTTGGCCCGTCGGCTCCCCCGGGAGCAGAGATAAGGGAGGTGGAGCGTGGGGCCGTTCGGGGCCCGACACACGCACCCAGTCCCGGAACAGAGGTGATCGCAAACGGCGCAGCCGCCCCAGCCCCACCCCGCGGGGAAAGGAGGGTGACGGAGTTGGTGGCTCCTGGCCCGCTGACCTGAGCCCTGTTTGTCAGCTGCCACAGACCTGTGCCCCACACGCTCCTGCCCAGGTCTCCGGCCTGCCCGCAGGGTGCCGCAGGGACGTGCTGGGAGACAGCTGGCTGTGCCAAGGGCTCGAGATCCCACTACACAGATTCCCCTCGTCTCTCGTTCCTCTGGCCCTAGGAGCTGCCTGCCAGGCCCCCGCGTCCGTCGTGCGTGTTACGTGATCGCGACATGCCTGAGCCAGCCGCATGCCCCCGCCCGGCGCTGCTCTGCCCCATTGATTCAGCATCTCAGCACGCGAGCCGGGAACAGGCCGTCGCAGCCAGCGTGGGCCTGGGCTCTCCAAGCCTCCCGCCCGCCGAGGGTCAGAAGTCCCTGGGGCCAAGTTCTCCCTGGATCCAGCACCGGCGTGGGCAGAGGGCAGGGCCAACGGGGCAGGTTTCCTCCCAGCCCGGGGTGCTGCGGGGCCCCCGGGCTCTGGGCAGGGCAGGCGGGTGTCAATATATATTAACGGAGGGGGGTGGAGGGCCCAAGCAGGCAGGGAGGGCGGGGACTCCAGCCAGGCATGTGAGATCTGGGGCCTTTTCCTTTAGTAGCAGCTCTAAGAAACCGAGAGTTGCACCCTCACGTTCCCTCCAAATGACTCCGAGCAGTGTAAAGCTGGCTGTTATGGAGGCTCCTGTCCTGATAGCCCCCCCGCCCCCACTGCCACCCCCACCGCCAGAGAGGGAAACGGAGCGGAAGAGGGTTACAGAAATCGCTGATGATTGAGTTTGGCAAGGAACCACTTAGCACCAGTGTGATGTGAAATCTCCACTGGGATTGTTCTGGCTTTACCGTCCCCACTTCTCTGTGGGTCTCGGGGGCCCCGGCTAGTTCGTTGATTGTTTCTGTCTGTTGCATAATTAATTTTACAAGATTTAAATCAATGATGGTGCTGGGCTGTGATTGGGTGAAGACTTGTTTCACCCGCGGTTCCGACGGGTCGAAGAATTGTTCGGTAAGACTCTGGGGAAATGCCTGGCTCCGGTGCAGCGAAGCAGGACCCTCGTTTCACTGGATAAACTGGGGTCCACGAGGAAGTTCTTGGGAACCAGCTCCAGGACACAGCCCGAGATCAGCGCTGCCGGACCTCACGCCCTGCGGGCAGAAACTGGAGCCCCGGACGACCTGATCCTGACGGGCCAGCAGGGAAAGTCCATCTGCCGTATTGGGAGCGGTGGGCACTGTATGCTCAGCGTGTGTTAATAACTAGAGGTTAAGGATTTACTGTGTAAGGCCCTTCACTGGCAAAAGACCCACAAACCCGCCAAAGGTTACGCCTGGAGCCGTAGGAACTGGGTAAGGGGGAGGTTCCCAGATTAACCAGGCTACACCTTGAGCCCATGGAAGGGTGAAGGTGGGTGCCCCGGCTGCGCTCGCCTAGAGGAGACGAACGAGGGGCCCTGCTCTTGGCTAGCTCCCCCGCAGCACACAGCCTCTGGAACTCACTGCCACAAGATTTCATTATCCCAAGGGCTCGATGGGACTCACAGGGGGCTGAGGTGTTCCATGGCCAACGAGGCTGTCCCCGATTGTGTCAAAGGCTGTTTCGGCTCGGGGGTGG
Organism: Lepidochelys olivacea; assembly: GCF_965140295.1. NCBI lineage: Eukaryota > Metazoa > Chordata > Testudines > Cheloniidae > Lepidochelys > Lepidochelys olivacea. The sequence continues at coordinate 690,782 of NC_140421.1, forward strand.
GTACGGAGCCAGTCACCTCAAGGGCAGTGTCTGGCAGTGACGGGACGTTATTCCCATCGGACGCTGCTGATGAAAGGGGCCGGTGGCTCTGGGGCCAGGTCCCTCGTGCCAGCCCCGCCCTCCTGGGCCCCGCCGTGGGGAATGGGGGCCACTGCAGGCAGGTTTGCAGGGGCGGGGGGCGGCATGGCCAGGGCACTGCTGCGAGGCAGTTTGCAGCGTCGCGATCCCTGGGATGGCCCTGGCTGGCTGGCGCGGGGGCGGCTGTCGGGGCAGAGCTGCCCCCGCACCCAGAGGGCCTGAGTCACCGTTCCTGGCAGGCCACGGCCCGGGGAGGGCTCTGGCGCCCGGCCCGGAGGAGCCTGCACTCGCCCCCAAAGGGTTAACAAGCAATTTCCTCTGCTGACAGCCCTGAGCGGGTCCTGCCGGGGATGGAGGGGGAAGCGGGGAGATAAAAAGGCAGCAGAGTTGGCACCGGCTGCTTAATCCCAGCCTTTAATCTGCCGGGCGCGGGCGCCTTATCTCCCCGGCCTTCTGCTGCACGCAGCTCATCCCCGCTCCCGGCAGCCCTGGGCCGGCTCCCCCTCGCCGCCTGCATGCGCACACCACACACACACGTACACACGTACACACGCACACCCGCACACACGTACACACGCACACACACGTACACACACACACGCAGACGCACACTCACACACGCACACCCGCGCACACGCACACACACACCTGTGCACACGCACACGCACACAGTCACGCATGCACACATACACACGCACACGCACCCACACGCGCACACGCACACACCCATGCACACCCATGCACACACACAGACACACTCACACACACACTCACACATGCGCACACACACAGACACACTCACACACACGCACACACATGCACACACCCGCGCGCACACCCGCGCGCGCACACACTCGCGCACGCACACACACAGACACTCTCACACACACACTCACACACGCAGGGCTCGGCCCCTCCGGCAGGGGGCAATGCACATGCGCACACACACACGCACACACACACACGCAGACACACCCACGCACACACCCACACCCACGCGCGCGCACACACACACACGCAGGGCTCGGCCCCTCCGGCAGGGGGCAATGCACACGCACTCACACACACACACACACAGCGGGTGGCAGCAGGCAGGGCGGGGGCGGGCGGGGGCAGCGGGCAGGAAGTGCTCCCTGGCACCGGGAGCAGCCGCGCCCGTGGCCCTGGCAGCCCCTCTGGGCCGTGGGCGCAGCGGCTGGTGGCGGCTCCCATCTGCGCGGGGAGAGATTCGCTGACAGCGCTTTGGCAGCTCGGCTCCCGTCACAGCCTGGCGGGTTTATGGGGCGCCCTGCGGGGAGGGGGCCTGCGCTGAGAGCGGCTCCATGCCAGGACTGGGGGGAGGGCGTCCCAGTGCCCCGGGGGGCCGTGGCGGGTAGCTCAGTCTAGGGCCCCCTGCCCTGCCCCTTTCCTGCAGGGACACAGGGGCAGGGGGTGACCCCACAGCCCCAGAGACGTCAGCGTGGGGCAGCCAGGAGTAGAGCCAGCCCCCGTCTGAGAGCGGGATGGGGGCAGGGCTCCCCTGGGGGGCAGGAGCCGGGGAGGGGCAATGTGCTACCAGCACCGGGGATCGACCGAGGGGCCCCCCAGACTAATCGCCCCCACGGAGGAGCCACCACCCCAGCAGACCCGGGCAATGCGACGGAGGAGACTCCCGTGGCAGGGCCCCGTGAGACCCACTCGAGCCAGGCACCCCAATGCCACGGGGACGGGTGTGGCCCAGGAACCTGCGACTGACCCCGGGGTGGGGGGGCTCCCCACTGCACTGGGACTCCTGGGGGCAGGGGGAGGTGGAGACACCAGAGGAGGCAGGTGTGAACCCCAAACAGTGGCCTGCGGCCCTGCCTGGGAGCCTGGGCCGGGGGGTCACCAACACGTCACCTGGCTGCTGCAGAAGGGTTCATCGCGGGTCAGGCCAGACCCCAGCACCCTGCAGCCTGCCCCGGGCGCCCCTTGAAAGTCCCCCAGCACCCCCCTGACACCAGGTCAGCTCCAGCGGGGGCTGCTGGTCAGGAGTGAGGGGCACCGGGCAGATCGGGGGGGCTGGGCGAGCAGGGGGCTGCGGGTCGGGAGTGAGGGGCACCGGGCAGATCGGGGGGGGCAGGTGCTCGGTGCCAGGGGGCAGCATGGGCCCGCGGGGGATGGCAGTGAAGTGGCTCTCCCACTTGGCCGAGAGGCAGAACCGGGAAGGGGCTCGTTAATAACTGGGCTGTTAGCGAGCCGCGCCGTGGATCTCTGATTGCCCATGTGCATGCCGAAGGGCTGGGCCGGGGGCTCTCTGACGGCGAACGGGTTTGTGCCCAGTGCCGGGCGTACGGCGCCGGAACCAGGGAAAGACACGAGGGGCTGGAGTCCCCAGGCCTCTGCCCCCACGGGCGGCTCGGGGCACCGGCCCCAGGGGTGGGCGAGAGGCAGAGGCAGCTCGAGGGAGGGAGCCACTTGCTGCACAGCCATGGGCGGGGGCTGGGAATCCAGGACTCCTGGGTTCTCTGCACCAGCTGCCCCGTGTGACCTGGCTGGTGTCACCTTCCGAGGAGGGTCCTGACTTGCTCCCGGGGCATGGGGCTGACCCCAAGGAGTCTGCTGGCTACAGACGGGGGGGGGGGGAAAGCTGCCTGGAACCCGCAGTGACCTCCCCACCCCCGACCCCAGGAGTCTGGGGTTGGCGTGTGGTGGGACCCCGAGTCCCCCACACCGTGACACACGGACCGGCCAGCACGCTGTCTGCGTCACCTGGAGTGCCCTGCGGGAGGGGCCTGGTGTGCACACGCACGGCTCGCACACACAGGCGTGCACACACCACGCACACTGTGCGCACACACACACGGCCCGCACACATATACACACTCACACTTTGCACCCCCCCCCCATGCCTGTGCGCCGGGACCAGACCAGCAGCACCTTGGGGCCCAGCCCCACCGTGGCTCTGTGTGGGGAGGGGGCCAGGCAGCCACAGCCAGCCCCACTGGCCCGTGGATCTTCTCCCCACAGCCAATATCTCCCAGGCACGGGAGCTGGGGAGGCTGCGAGGGGGAGGCTGTGCGGGGAGGGGCAGCTGGCTTTTCCCCTGCCCCGGCTGGGGGACTTGGGGGGCGGGGGGCTCCCTGCATGGGCAGAGGCGGGTCCCAAGCTTGACCGAGAGGCGGAACCGGGCCAGGGGAGCCCGTCTCACTCAGCCCAGCCCCCCGCATCCAGGGTGTCTCCGACCAGACCCTGCCCCATGGCCCCGGCGCTGCCCGCGCTGGAGACTTGCCTGGGTCCCTGCTCGTGAACATGCCCCGCAGCAGGACGCCCCCCCCCGAGGGGAAAACAAATCCCCCAGGCTTCCCCCCAGGGCTGCGAGATCTCCCCCCCGCGGGCAGAGAGCCCCCGAGCAGGGGGCATGGCCAGGGCCATGTGGTGAGCGCTCAGGCCAGCGGAAACCGGCGCTGCCGGCGGGCAGCCGGACGCAGGCCCTGTGAGACGGGATCCCCCATGAACTGACCAGCACATGCGTGTCCGCTCACACCCACACGGACAGGCCCAGCCAGCACACGTGTGGCTGCCTGTCACCTGCACACAAGCAGACACAATCGCACACCAATACCCCCCCCCAGCGACAACACCCCCCCGCCACATGGCCAGCAACGCCCCTCCCCCCGCATCCAGCCCCATCTGCCCTGTGCACGTCCCCCCACGGCTGGGCTGGGGCAGGTGAAGTCCTTCCCTCACTGCGCTCTTCCATCCTGCCCCACACGTCTGGGGCAGAACCGCCCCCCACGCTGGCCCCTGCTGTGGGTACTGCCCCTGGAGAAACACCCCCGGCTGTCGGTACCGCCCCAATCTCCCCAGCTGTACGTACTGCCCCAAACCAGCCCCCCGGCTGTCGGTACCACCCCGAACCCTGCCCCGGCTGTCGGTACTGTCCTGATCCCCCCCACCCCGGCTGTCGGTACCTCCCCGATCCCCCCCATCCCCGGCTGTCGGTACCACCCCGAACCCTGCCCCGGCTGTCGGTACTGTCCTGATCCCCCCCCACCCCGGCTGTCAGTACCTCCCCGATCCCCCCCATCCCCGGCTGTCGGTACCACCCCGAACCCTGCCCCGGCTGTCGGTACTGTCCTGATCCCCCCCACCCCGGCTGTCAGTACCTCCCCGATCCCCCCCATCCCCAGCTGTCGGTACCACCCCGAACCCTGCCCCGGCTGTCGGTACTGTCCTGATCCCCCCCCACCCCGGCTGTCAGTACCTCCCCGATCCCCCCCATCCCCGGCTGTCGGTACCACCCCGAACCCTGCCCCGGCTGTCGGTACTGTCCTGATCCCCCCCACCCCGGCTGTGTGAACTGCCCCAAACCACCACCCCCCAGCTGTGGGTACCACCCCAAACCACCCATCCCCCCCGGCTGTCGGTGCCGCCCCAATCTTCCCCCGGCTGTTGGTACCACCCTGAACCCCCCTCGGCTGTCGGTACTGCCCCGATCCCCCGCAGCTCTTGGTACCCCCCCGATCCCCCCCATCCCCGGCTGTCGGTACCACTCTGATCCCCCCCCCTGGCTGTCGGTACCGCCCCGATCCCCCCCCCCGGCTGTCGGTACCGCCCCGATCCCCCCTTCCCTGGCTGTCGGTGCCGCCCCGGTCCCCCGTATCTCCCAGCTCTGGGCTGCCCGGCCAGTCTCCGGGGCAGGTTTCTCCCCGAGCCAGGGCTCTGGCAGGAGCCGGCGCCTTATCAGGCTGGGGAGTTAATTAAGGCCGCGTCGGGCGATAAGGAACCTGTCGGGGGAGCGGCCCGGCGGGCGGAGGGGGGAGCATCGCACCGGTTCACCCAGCTGCGTGCGCGGGGCTGGAGCGGCTGCCGGGCTGCGGCTGGGCCAGGGCATTTCTGCGCAGCCCCCCAGGGCTGGGCCGAGCCGCCCCTTCCACACGGGCATGGGGGGGCCGAGCTGGGGCTCCCCACCCTGCGTCCAGGCCCCGACAGGAGGGTCACAGCCGAGCCCTGCTCCGACCTGCCGCGTGGCCAAGGAGCGCCGCCCCGGGAGCGCGGAGCGAGCATCGGCCCTCGCCCGACGGCTGCTCCGCCCAGCCCAGCCCGGGGTGCAGGGGGCCGCGGGCGAAGGGCCGAAGGGGCGAAGCAGAGGACACCCCACGCCCCAGAGCCCGTTGGGCCGCCGGCCACGTCTCCGAGGCGCCTTCCCTGCGGCTCCTCCCCGCGCTGCCTCCCAGCCCCGGCTCCGACAGGCGGCAATGGGCCCAGACCGGCCTGGCCAGGACGGCCGATAACTCCCGCCGCGGCCCGCGGCACGGCATGGCGGGGGGGTCGCTCTGAGAACAATCAGGCTAGCGAGACAAAGGCTCTCGCTCGTAATTAGCGCACGTCGTTGTGGCCGATCTCTGATTAATGGAGAGGGGCCCGACTGCCGCCACAAACAGCCGCTCAATCCGGCATCTCCTTCCCCGCCAGCTCCTGAGCACCTGGCCACTCGCCGGCCCAGCACCGGGGCCCAGCAGGAACGGGCAGCGTGGCCGGGGGCAGGAGGTCGGGGGGGCAGCGTGTCTGGGGGGGCAGCGTGGCCGGGGGCAGGGGGTCGGGGGGGCAGCGTGTCTGGGGGGGCAGCGTGGCCGGGGGCAGGGGGTCGGGGGGGCAGCGTGTCTGGGGGGGCAGCGTGGCCGGGGGCAGGGGGTCGGGGGGGCAGCGTGTCTGGGGGGGCAGCGTGGCCGGGGGCAGGGGGTCGGGGGGGCAGTGTGTCTGGGGGGGCAGCGTGGCCGGGGGCAGGGGGTCGGGGGGCAGCGTGTCTGGGGGGGCAGCGTGGCCGGGGGTCGGGGGGCAGCGTGTCTGGGGGGGCAGCGTGGCCGGGGGCAGGGGGTCGGGGGGGGCAGTGTGTCTGGGGGGGCAGCGTGGCCGGGGGCAGGGGGTCGGGGGGGGCAGCGTGTCTGGGGGGGCAGCGTGGCCGGGGGTCGGGGGGCAGCGTGTCTGGGGGGGCAGCGTGGCCGGGGGCAGGGGGTCGGGGGGGCAGCGTGTCTGGGGGGGCAGCGTGGCCGGGGGCAGGGGGTCGGGGGGGCAGCGTGTCTGGGGGGGCAGCGTGGCCGGGGGCAGGGGGTCGGGGGGCAGCATGTCTGGGGGGGCAGCGTGGCAGGGGGTCGGGGGGCAGCGTGTCTGGGGGGGCAGGGGGTCGGGGGGGGCAGTGTGTCTGGGGGGGCAGCGTGGCCGGGGGCAGGGGGTCGGGGGGCAGCGTGTCTGGGGGGGCAGCATGGCAGGGGGTCGGGGGGCAGCGTGTCTGGGGGGGCAGCGTAGCCGGGGGCAGGGGGTCAGGGGTGTGACACAGCAGAGAGGGGGAGTGTTGACCTGGGAATGTGGCAGGGGAGTTTCACTGGGGGTGGGAGACCTGAGAGCCTGTCCCCTGAGCCGGGAGGGGGAGGGGAGGTGACACCTCTGCCCGGGAAACTGGACAAAGGCTGCAGGAGGGGGCCTGCTGGGGGGGTTAGTTTCAGTTTGGGGCTGGGGGGAGGAACACAGGGAACCCCAGGGCTGGGGTCTAAGCTCCCTGCTCCCCCAGAAGGACTTGACTGAGGGGTCCTGGGGGTACCCACAAGCTCTGTTTTAGACTGTGTTCCTGTTGTCCAATAAACCTTCTGTTTTACTGGCTGGCTGAGAGTCTCAGTGGATCCCAGGAAGAGGGGTGCAGGGCCTGGACTCCCCCACACTCCGTGACAACTGGTGGCAGCGGTGGGATGTACTGCACCCCGTGAACGGCGCTTCCTGCAGTAAGTGACTGGGGAGCAGTAAAACGAAGGGGGATTGACGGGGACCAGGCGTGCTGAAGATTCAGAGAGAGACGGTTTCGGGGGGCGGTTAACCCCTGGGAATGTGTGACCAGAGAGAAGGACTTTTGCAGTAACAGGGTCCCCCGGGAGATTGCAGCGAGCGGTCCCAGGGGCGGAGGAGTCTGCAGCTCGACCCTGGCAAAGAGTCGGTGACCTCAAGAAGGACTGGCACACGAGGGGTTTTTCCTGGAAACTGTGGAAAGCTGCCCAGGCCTGCGAGTGGCCAGCGGGGAGATGTACGCTAAACGCCTTAAGAGCGACCTGGTGGAGCTGTGCAGGCAGGGGGGGCTGCGCATCGGGAGGTCCACCAAGGAACAGCTGATTGCCCAGTTGGAGGAGAGGGATCGCTTGGATCACCCGATCCCTGTCCCTGAGGGAAGCTGCCCGGCGGACGCAGCGTGGGCCTGGGGGCCTGACCGGGCTGGGAGGGGTCAGACTGGTGCCCAGGACCTCCCGAGACCCTTCCAACCTATGCCTGGGGGAGGGGTTGGGGGAAGCCCAGCGAATACCGAGGGCACCCTGACCCCGGCAGCCAGCAGGGGATCCTCCCGGCGGAGCTCCCCATCCCTGGAGCGGAGGCGGCTGGAATGGGAGGGGGAGATGAAAATGAGGGAGCTGGAGGATCATGAAAAGCAATGTCAACGTGAGGAGAAACAACATCAACATGAGCAGGAGAAGAAGGAGCGGGAACGTCAGGAGAAGGAGAAACAAAGGCAGCATGATCTGGAGCTGGCCAGGCTGAGGAGCAGTGGGGCCCTGGCTGCGGTGAGTGAGGGGGGACCCAAGACTGCAAGGAGCTTTGATAAGTGCTTCCTGGCCCAGCGTAAGGAGGGGGAGGACATAGATAGCTTCCTGACGGCCTTTGAGAATGCCTGCAAGATGCACGGGGTTGACCCTGCAGACAGGCTCCAGTTTCTCACCCCCAGTCCAATGGGCTGGTGGAGAGGTTTAACGGGACGCTAAAGATGATGCTGAAAACCTTTATGCACCAGCACCCGCAGGATTGGGACAAGTACTTACCTCACCTGCTGTTCGCGTACAGGGAGGTGCCCCAGGAGTCTACCGGATTTTCGCCTTTCGAACTGTTATATGGAAGGAGGGTGAGGGGCCCCCTGGACCTGATGAGAGACGAATGGGAGGGGAAGGCCACTCCCGATGGAGAGTCAGTGGTGGAGTATGTCCTGATCTTCCGAGAGAGACTGGCTGAACTCATGGGCCTGGCCAGGGAGAATCTGGCCAGAGCCCAGAGGAAGCAGAAGGTCTGGTATGACCGCACAGCACGGCCCGCGCCTACGCCCCCGGGGATCAGGTGATGGTTCTCATCCCAGTGAGAAAGAACAAACTACAGGCCGCCTGGGAGGGCCCTTTCAAGGTCGTCAAGCAGCTCAATGAGGTAAACTATGTGGTGGAGCTGTCGAACCGGGCGCACCACCGCCGGGTGTACCATGTGAATATGATGAAGCCATATTATGCCAGGGGGAATGTGGTGTTGGCCGTGTGTGGACAGTGGGAGGAGCAGGGAGATGACCCTTTAGTAGATCTATTCCCTGGGACCAGAGCTGGTTCCCCCCTGGAAACAATTCCCCTCTCGGATCAGCTAACCCCTGCCCAGCAAGCTGAGGTCAGGGGGTTGCTGCATCCGTACCGACAGCTGTTTTCCAACCAGCCTGGACGCACTAATCTGACTGTCCACCGGGTGCAGACAGGGTCACACCCGCCGATAAGATGCTCCCCCTTCCGAGTCACAGGGAAAACTGCTCAGGACCTGGAAAGAGAGGTCCGGGACATGCTGGCTTTGGGGGTGATCCAGCCATCTGCCAGCCCTTGGGCCTCGCCGGTGGTGCTGGTCCCCAAAAAGGACGGGTCGGTCCGGTTCTGTGTGGACTATCGGAAGCTCAATGCCATCACTGTATCTGATGCCTACCCCATGCCCAGGCCGGACGAGCTCCTAGACAAGCTGGGAGGAGCTCGGTACCTCACCACCATGGACCTTACAAAGGGCTACTGGCAAGTGCCGCTGGATGCAGATGCCCGGCTGAAATCGGCCTTTATCACCCCTCTGGGGCTCTATGAGTTCCTGACCCTGCCTTTCGGCCTCAAGGGAGCGCCGGCCACCTTCCAGCGCCTGGTGGACCAGCTCCTGAGGGGGATGGAGAGTTTTGCAGTGGCGTATATTGATGACATCTGTGTCTTTAGCCAGACCTGGGAGGACCACGTGTCCAGGTTAGACAAGTGCTGGACTGACTCCAGGGGGCTGGGCTGACTGTAAAAGTGGAGAAGTGCAAGGTGGGAATGGCGACCCCGCCCCGCCCCATGGTCTGACCCAGCCCGTTCACACCGGGCTTGCTAGACACTGGCCACGGAGAGGGAGGGAGGCGTATGGCAGTGGGCCAGGAGCTTGCCCCACACTAAGCTGGATCCAGCCCCACCAGCTCCCTGAGACGAGCCCGCCCCAGCTCTGAGCACCCTGCCCAAGCGGACGTTCCAGCCCCAAGTTGGGGGGCCCGGTGGTTCCAGACCGTCTCCGGGCAGGGCCTGGTGGAGCCGGCAGGCAGAGGTGCAACCCTGGGAGAGGCCCGCTCTGTGCCCTGGAGCCGGTCAGACTGGCCACCTGCCCTTCGCCGCACCCATGGGGAAGGCCACGTGGCCCCAGGCCGCCCTGGCCCCTGGAGAGGGTGCACACGGGACAGGGCGCAGGCTCCTGGCAGCCTGGCACAGCCCTGGCAGCTGGCCTGTGCCTAGAACAGCCCTGCTCGCGCAGAGCCGGCCGCCAGGCACGCCAGCGAGCAGGACGGTGCTTACACGGCCCCCTAGCCACGGCCCTGCCGTCCGGTGAGACAGCCCCTGCGGCCTCTGGCTGGAGCTGCTGCGGTTTGGGCACAGGGCCCCCGTCCCACCCTGCGAGCTAGCCCCAAACTTACTGACATTTCACCCACAAGCCCTGTCGGGGCCAGATGCCCCCTGCCCCCCCCAGCGCCACCCCCAGGGCGGACCCCCCATGCTCCATGCCCCCCCCGAGTTGTCCCTGGCTGCGGCTGGTGGCTGAGGGCGCAAGGGCCGCAGTGCTGATTACTGCTCCCCAGATGAGACGCACCGAGCTCAATCAGCTGCCCTCAGCAAGCGGCGCTGGGAATTAAAGTGCTAATGAGCCGCGGGCTGGAGGGCCGGGGAGGCTGGTGATTAATCAGGGGCCTGGCTCTGACAGGCCTCGCGCCGGGTGCGTCCCTCCCCCAGGAGCCGGGGGAGCCCCCCAGCGCCCTGGCCTGCAGCCTGCAGGAGCAAGGACCACGCTGGGCCCAAGTCACCCCCCCGCCCGGCTGCCCCGTGTCTCACCGGCCTGGCCCACCCCTCCTGGCAGTGCCACACGCTGGCTGGAGGGGCAGCTCCTCCTGCCCCAGACCCAGCTCAGGAGCTGAACCGAGACGTCCCCCCGTCCCCGTCCCCTCCGAGTAACGAGGGAGCTGAGCCTGAATGAGGCCCCCGGGGATGGCCTCGGGCAGCCGGGGGGTGGAGGGAGACAGGCAGCCCGGGGGGTACAGGCAGCCGGGAGGGGGGTACAGACAGTCTGGGGGGGTACAGGCAGCTGGGGGGGTACAGACAGCTGGGGGGGGTACAGGCAGCCCAGGGGGTACAGGCAGCCGGGGGGGTACAGGCAGCTGGGGGGGTACAGGCAGCCGGGAGGGGGGTACAGACAGCCTGGGGGGGTACAGGCAGCCGGGGGGGTACAGACAGCTGGGGGGGGTACAGGCAGCCCGGGGGGGGTTGGGGCAGGCCCGTGCCCACGGCGCGTTGTTAGCAGGGAGTAACGAGCGCAGGTTCGGTCGAACAGGGGGAACTTTGAACCCCGTGCGCGTCCCTGCCCAGCGCAGCCCAGCCAGCTCCCCAGGTCCCTGGGCCCTGCCGGTACCGGACCCTGCCGGGAACACGGGCCCTCGGGCTCCAGGCCGGCTGACTGCGCTGCAAGCCGCTGGAGATGGAAATCTCCGTCCCCCCAGGCCTGCTCTGGCTCGGCGTCTCCTGGCAGGGGGCAGGGGCTGGGCTGCGCGGGGTGGAGCCGGGTGACGTCCGAGGCAAAGCCGGGACCCAGAACCATCTGGGAACCCGAGGGCGGAGCGGGGCGAAGGGTCATGGGGAACAGCGATGGGGCATTAAACCGCGCACCCCCGAGGGGGCTGAACGTGACCCGTGGCCGCCCCAGGAACGGACCTGGGCATCGCTGCCAAAGATCAGGGAACCGCACCCCCCAGCCGGCATCCGAAGAGCAAATGGGCCAATGCCTCCCCCTACGTCCTGGGGCGGGTGCGTCCGCACACCGGGCGCTGCCCAGCCACACGGGCTCAGAGACGGGTGAGGGGCCTGGCTAAACTCGCCCCTGCAGAGAGCTGGGAAAGCCGGAGCCGGTTCCCTTAGCGAGCATCTCCCCCAGGACTAACCAGCCTTGGCCCAATTAATTATACAGATTGTGGCAGGGCCTATCCCCCGCCCCCCACCTGCAGCTAGTGGGGGGCAGGGTGAGGCCTAATGGGGGCAGATGAGCCCAGGCTGCAGCTGCGGGCGTTACTGCTGCCCGGGGGGACCAGGCTCCATGGGCCAGGGCGTCGGGCGGGGTGGGTCAGGGGTCTCGTTGTGCAGGGTGAGGGAAGGGACCTACTGCTGCTCCAGCCAGTTCTCAGCGCCTGGCTGGGGGCTCCTGCCCTGGGAGGGCTCCCGGGGGGAGCAGGGGTCAAAGCCAGGTGAGTGGCTAAGTCTGGGGGGAGCCCTCAGGTCTGGGCCGCACAGAGTCTTACGAGCTGGTCTGAGGGTCCCTGCTGGCCTCCAATGCTGAGAGTCCGGGAACCCCCGACGGGCTGAGCTTTGCCACCGGCCTTGCCCAGACACCTGTGAGGCAGGACTCTGGGGCAGTCTCCTCTCGGGGAGCAGCCTGTCTGCAGGACACACAGGTCCCCCGGCTTCCCCTTTCCTGGGTCTGACCTTGGAGCCTTCAGCCTCCTCTGCCCCTCCGTGCGCTTCCCACAGCGAGTCCGCCCAGGCGGGGTCCTGGGGAAGCCAGAGGGTCCTGCCCCCCAACTCCGCAGTCAGACGGGACTCTCAGCCAGCCGGAGAAACAGAAGGTTTATTAGACGACAGGAACATGGTCTAACACAGAGCTTGTAGGTGCAGAGAACAGGACCCCTCAGCTGGGTCCATTTTGGGGGGCAGTGAGCCAGACAACCCCATCCGCCCTTCCCTCCATGTCTCCAGCCAGCCCCAAACTGAAACCCCCTCCAGCCCCTCCTCCTCTGGGCTTTGTCCCTTTCCCAGGCCAGGAGGTCACCGGATTCCTTTGTTCTCCAACCCTTTAGCTCTCACCTTGCAGGGGGGAAGGGCCCAGGCCATCAGTGGCCCGGAAACAGGGTGTCGGCCATTCTCTGTGTCCAGACCCCTGCACACACATGCCCTCTAGGGCTCTGCAATGATCATACACCCTTACTCCACCCCCTAGATACTTTAGAACTGCCTAGGGGAAACTGAGGCACCCCCACACTATTCAGAGGAAACATTAAGAACAGTCCCGCTTTGTCACAGCCATGCAGCTGGTGCTGTGGCCCAAAGTGGGCACTGGGCCATCGGGCTCCCTCTGTCCCCAGCCACTTCTCAGCCCGGGCAAGCGCCTGCTCTGTGCACTCCAGGCCCCCTGCACTAGGGGCTGCCACACCATCCCGTGGCTGGAAGCCCCTTGCCCAGCTCTCCCCCCGTCACCCCACGGCCGGCTCAGCACGGCAGCCCCACGCTGCAGCCAGCTCCTGAAGCCAGCTGCAGCAGGCCCCGGGCAGCCCTTGGCAGGATGCCGCTGAACAAGCAAAGCCTTTCCCAGCCGCTTGCCCATAATTCACAGGCTTTAAACTTCTCCCAGGCTTCCTGGGCCCTGCAGCCCAGTGATGCCGCCCAAGGAGAGCCCTGTGTGCGCTGAGCAGTGAGCGAGTGCAGGGCGCTGCCCCTCAGAGCTGGGCACAGCTGCACTGGGAGTCTGCACACACCACCTGGCGTGAGGCGTTGGCACAAGGGAAGCAGCCCAGGGCAGGCATTGGCACAGCCCGGCCAGTGGCTGAGCACCATGGAGCCAAGAGAGGGAGCCACACTCAGGACCCTGAGCGAGCCTGGCCAGAGGGGAGGGGGACCATGCGCCATGGGGCTCCAGCGGAGTGGGGAAGCACCATGGGGACCCCAACATTCACTTTCTGCCAGTCCCCAGAATGTTCTCCAGGGGTCCAAGGCCTATTGACAACCCATATTAATGGTCCAGCCAGCTCCTCGGGAACTCTTGGGTGCCTATTCTCCGGCCCTGCTTGTCAAGCTGTCTGGAGGGGCTCATAAAGGGAAACCCCAACCTCAGGGCTGACTGCAAAGAAAAAGGACATACCCCAAACTGGCTGTGAGTTCAGGATTCGGATTCCACCCACTGAGTACCCAATGTGAACTCTCCAGCACTACACTAGCTTTACCACGGAGTCCCAGGCAGTCCCCATGGTGCACTGGTCTGCCTCACCGCCGAGGGGAGCAGCCTCTGGGACAGATGGGCCCAGACACCAACAATCCAACGTTCAGGTTTCTCCCCATCAGCTGCATCTCAGCTCTGCTCAGACAGCTCTGGGAGCTGCGCCCGGGGGTTACGGACTGAGACAGGAACCGAGCGAGCTATTTACCAGGTGGAAGCAGGTAAACAGCCCCAGCTGAGCTCCAGGCCAGGTTCCAGAGGTGACAGACGCTGCTGAGCCAGCTAACCCAGGCCATGCTGCTGGGGGTCCCTGCCCCATGCTGCAGAAAGCTGCAGTCCCTTCTCGGGGCCCCACCGGAGCCCTGGCGTCACAGACAGGACCCTGCCTTGGCTGAGCAGTAACGCGCCAGCTCTTAGCTAGGCCCCGGTCAGCACGTGCCTGGCTGGGGCGGGTACACAGAGCCCCCCAGTCTGTCGGGTGCCCTGCGGTCCGGCACAGCCGACCCTGGGAGATACGGAGGGGTGACAGGATAACGGATGAGGATGCTTCGTTCGAACTAGCAGGTACGAGACACGAGGCTGGTAACTAACGCCGGGAACGTGACACACGACTTGTTTGTGTCAGTGTCCAAATGGAGAAGCCGTGGGTGGGAGTCTTGGCCGGGGCTGAGCCGGCCCCCTGTCACGGGCACTCGCGTCCAGACCAGCCAGGCACCACGTCCTGCCGGGGACTCGTGTTCCCTCCCGCGAGTTGACGCTGCTGGGCCCAGCCCTCTGCACGGCACCTGCTCCCGCCACCGTTACTGAGGATGGAGAGAAACGTGTCAGAGACCCTCCGAGCCCGGGGCGCAGCCGTCCTCAGCGAGATCGATGCCCGGCGCCTCCGCCCCCGGTTTCAAGGGGCTAACCCCAGCAGCATCTGCTTGCCCCCCGCAGCGGTGGCAGTGTGGCACCCTCGCCGGAACACGTGAGGCAGCCGTGCGCGGCAGGGCACGGGGCCAGAGAGCGGCGCTCGCCCGCTGCCCTACGCTCTGTGGCCGGGGCCATGTGTGGGGCAGAGGGGCTCCCGGACCTGCCAGTATCTCAGAATGGCTCCATGCTAGGAACGTCCCTTCCTTCCTCCCGGCCGGGCCGGGCACCGCTGCCCCAGGGGAGGGGCTGTGCGGGCAAGTCCCGGGCCTGCAGCGGGGCGGCCCCTCCCGCAAGGGAGTGATGGGTGACGCGGCTGGGTCATGGGCTCACCGGGAGACGTGCCCGGCACCTGTCCTGTCGCCCCCTAGTGGCCTCTGCTCTTAACACCCCGGTGCCCAACGGCTGGGCGGGCGGCCCTCGGGCATGGCTGCTGCCAGCACCAACCGACCCCCAGGATGCGGCAAATGAGCAATTGCCACATGACGTGCAGAGGGCACAACCATGCAGCCAGGGAGACGGGCGCAGCCCTGCCAATGCCCCTCAATCCCGACCCGCAGCCTCTGGCTAGCCCAGCCCTGAACACACCCCTCTGCGCTGCTCATGCCCCTGACCCGCAACCCACCCCCCAGCCCCATTCTGGCTCCTCCAGCCTGGCCCACGCTAGCTTGACCCAAGGCCGTTCCTGTGCTGCCCGCGCCCGGCGGCTCTCGGAATCACCGAGGCCGATTCCTCAGTGGGAAAGGGGGAAATCCGGCTTCAAACAATTATTGTTTTTTCCACCTGACTGGCTGCAAACTTGTTAATTTTTTTTTAATGGGTGAGAAGTGTAGATGGCAGCTGCCTGGGAAATGAGTCGCCGAGCGAACCGCGGGTCCCTGGCTGGCTTTCAGCTCTCCCGCGGCTCCCTTGCGCACGCTGCCGTCTATAAATAACGCCCCGTCTCCGCAATGGCAGAACGGCAGCGCTGGCTACAGGCGTCGGACATAAAACCATCCCTCTTTATGGCTCCAAACCATTCGCGTCATTTAGTGCAGCTCCGTAAACCTTCTGTTCTCCGCACGCCGCCGTGGTGCTAACAACTCCCGACGGCATGTGCCAAGCTCCCAGCACCGTGCCCAGGGACCCCGGCACCGAGCGATGGCTTCCCTGCCCCCTGCCGAGCAACGGACGCCCCCCTCGCTCCCTCCGAGCACCATCGCCTGGCACGCAGCTCCCCTGCTCCCACCCCTCCCCAATGCAGCACCTGGGATCCTGGCACGAGCCCTGCCGTATCCCCCCCGCGGTACCACAGCAGCCAAGACCATCAGGCACCGAGATACACCCCCCCGTGTCACCCCAGGGCTGCCTGGCCCCCCTCGGCATGATGGAGCCCCCCAGGATCCCCTGCACCAACCCCGCTACCAGCCAGCACAGCCGCAGGCGCTGCCCGGCACGGCCCTGGCGCCGGGGGCCCGGTGCAGCACCCGGGGGGGGGGTGTCTGGCCCCAGGCTCTCCGGGACCCAACCAGGAGAGGCTGAAGGGAACCAGGCAGGAGACTGTGGGCAAGCAACTGCTGCTCTTGTCCCGGCCTCTCCCAGCAGGGGGTGCTGTGGGGAGCGGGGCAGGAGCGCTGGCTGTGGGGGGAACTCGCGGCTACTCCAGTCCCAGCCTCTCCCAGCAGGGGGCGCTGTGGGGCACAGGAGGTGGCATGGTGGGGGGGCAGTGGGGGTGCGGGGGGGTTCTGGGCTAGGGAGACCCTGGCTGGAAGGTGGCTGCCCCGTGGTCCTGGCTGGATGGGCACTCGGTGCCCCGGGGACTGGAGGATGCTGGGTGTGACACTGTTCCCGTGGCCTCAGGCTGCTGGACCCCAGCCCGGTGCCGGACACGCCTGCCCTGCTGAGCCCGGATGGTGCCGGCCAGGGTCCGAACCTGACGGGCTGCCCAGTACTGCTGCAATGCACGGGCCAAGGGGAGCTGCAGGGGGGCAGGGGGACTGTGGGTCAGGCTGGGGGCCGCGGCCGGGGGCGCACAGCTCCTGACCATGGCCCCAGGCTCTGTTTCATGAATAGCAAAGTCCCTCATTTGCTTTCGAAAGCCTGTCCCAGCTCTCCAGGCCCGGTGCTCGGGGACAGGCCCGGGGAGGACCCCTCAGCGCGCCAGCCCCACTCGGTCTCACTCTGGCACTGGGGAAGCCACGCGGCTTCACCGCCCCTTTGGCCTGAACCTCGGAGCCTTCAGCCCCCCGCTCTATGCCACGAGCTCCCGGCAGCGAGTCTGGCTGAGCGGGGCACCCGAGGGAGCCGTGCAGCCCCCAGGGCAGGGCACAGGCTGGCAGGCGGGTTTGTCCTTGGTTAGCAGAGAACAGTCACAGTCTGGTTCCCCAGAGCCCCAGCCCGGCGGGGTGACCCCCTGGTTCCCACTCTGTCCCTCTGGCCTCTGTTCAACCCCCAGCCACCGGCCAGCCCCCCCTGCCCCTCCTCAGCCCTCTGTTCCAGGCTGGTCAG
Organism: Lepidochelys olivacea; assembly: GCF_965140295.1. Lineage (NCBI taxonomy): Eukaryota > Metazoa > Chordata > Testudines > Cheloniidae > Lepidochelys > Lepidochelys olivacea. Next base: position 707,528 of record NC_140421.1, read on the forward strand.
GCCTGGCTGGCTCCCTGCGGGGTGGGACGCCCAGGGGTGTTAGTTGCTAGGTACCAAACGTCCCTGTGATTGGCTCTGCCATTCTCTGCACAGGCCCTCCGTTGACCAGGCCCCATGCCCCAGACAGCTGGGCACCATTCGCATCTATGTCCCAGAGCACCCAGTCTCCTCCCGCTGCCTCCTGAACCAGCAACATGTGGGGAAACTGAGGCCCACACAGTATTCACACAAAATATTTACAGAAAATTCCCACCCCAACACACAACCACTGCTGCTCCAGGCCAGGGTGGGGGGTGAGGCGGGGGCAGGGCGGATGGCGAGGCAGGGCAGGGAGTGGGGCCGAGGTGCGGAGAGGGCCAGGGGTGAAGCCAGGGCGGGGCAAGGTGCGAGGCTGGGGTGAGGGCGGGTCCAGCCCCTTGGCTAAGGCTGCTCCTGGCTCAGGGCCTCCGGCTTTTCCACCTGCCCATTCACACCAAGCTTCCCGCTGACCCCCCCTCTGCCCCACGGTGACCCCGCTGACCCCCGCCACAGGAGGGCGAAGGCAAAGCCCCACCCCCACCCCACGGTGCAGCCAATCACATTGACCCATGTGAGCCCCACCCATGCTGCAGCCAATCACATTGTCCCATGGCAAACCCTCTGCACCTCCTGCCCCCCCCACGCACACCGCAACCAATCACGTTATCCCGCAGCGCGACTCCCCTGCACTGTGGCCAATCAGAGAGCTCTGCCGGGGGCCACCCACATGGCGCGCCGCCAATCACAGCGTCCTGCAGCTAGCCCCCTCCCTGTCTGCCAGCCCCACAGCATCCATCCTGTAGGGCGCGAGGGGGTCCGGCTGGGGGGGCGGGACCATGGGGCAGAATGAGGAGGCCGGGCCCCGGGGGCGCCGTTCGCCCCAGCATGGCAGGGGGCGGAGCTAACCAAACAGGCCCCGCCCCCACGGCGAATGGGGCGAGCCAGATGCACCTGCCGCCCCCCAGCGCCTGCCCCGGCCCAGGCCCCACGGCAGCTCCCGCCCCTGCAGCTCCGCGACCCAGCGGCCTCCCGGGCCAGCTCAGTAAGAGCCTGACACGAAATTACCCAGATCCGCCGAAGAGCTTTAAAGTCAATTCATTCCACGTAATTAGGACGGGGGCGTTCAGCTCCCGCGATCGGATTCTGTCACCGCCAGCCCTGCCAGCCCCGCCGCTCCACTGCCCCCCGGCAGGGCCCTGGGCTCCCGCAAACACAGCCCTGCCGGCGCCCCCCACTCCCGACCCGCAGCCCCCAGCCCTGGGCTCCCGCAAACACAGCCCTGCCGGCGCCCCCCACTCCCGACCCGCAGCCCCAGGCTCCCGCAAACACAGCCCTGCCGGTGCCCCCCACTCCCGACCCGCAGCCCCCAGCCCTGGGCTCCCGCAAACACAGCCCTGCCGGCGCCCCCCACTCCCGACCCGCAGCCCCCAGCCCCAGGCTCCCGCAAACACAGCCCTGCCGGCGCCCCCCACTCCCGACCCGCAGCCCCGGGCTCCCGCAAACACAGCCCTGCCGGCGCCCCCCACTCCCGACCCGCAGCCCCCAGCCCCAGGCTCCCGCAAACACAGCCCTGCCGGCGCCCCCCACTCCCGACCCGCAGCCCTGGGCTCCCGCAAACACAGCCCTGCCGGCGCCCCCCACTCCCGACCCGCAGCCCCAGGCTCCCGCAAACACAGCCCTGCCGGCGCCCCCCACTCCCGACCCGCAGCCCCCAGCCCTGGGCTCCCGCAAACACAGCCCTGCCGGCGCCCCCCACTCCCGACCCGCAGCCCCCAGCCCCGGGCTCCCCCAAACACAGCCCTGCCGGCGCCCCCCACTCCCGACCCGCAGCCCCGGGCTCCCGCAAACACAGCCCTGCCGGCGCCCCTCACTCCCGACCCGCAGCCCCCAGCCCCGGGCTCCCGCAAACACAGCCCTGCCGGCGCCCCCCACTCCCGACCCGCAGCCCCCAGCCCCGGGCTCCCCCAAACACAGCCCTGCCGGCGCCCCTCACTCCCGACCCGCAGCCCCCAGCCCCGGGCTCCCCCAAACACAGCCCTGCCGGCGCCCCCCACTCCCGACCCGCAGCCCCCAGCCCCGGGCTCCCGCAAACACAGCCCTGCCGGCGCCCCCCACTCCCGACCCGCAGCCCCCAGCCCCGGGCTCCCGCAAACACAGCCCTGCCGGTGCCCCTCACTCCCGACCCGCAGCCCCCAGCCCCGGGCTCCCCCAAACACAGCCCTGCCGGCGCCCCCCACTCCCGACCCGCAGCCCCCAGCCCCGGGCTCCCCCAAACACAGCCCTGCCGGTGCCCCCCACTCCCGACCCGCAGCCCCCAGCCCCGGGCTCCCGCAAACACAGCCCTGCCGGCGCCCCTCACTCCCGACCCGCAGCCCCCAGCCCCGGGCTCCCCCAAACACAGCCCTGCCGGTGCCCCCCACTCCCGACCCGCAGCCCCCAGCCCCGGGCTCCCGCAAACACAGCCCTGCCGGCGCCCCTCACTCCCGACCCGCAGCCCCCAGCCCCGGGCTCCCGCAAACACAGCCCTGCCGGCGCCCCCCACTCCCGACCCGCAGCCCCGGGCTCCCGCAAACACAGCCCTGCCGGTGCCCCTCACTCCCGACCCGCAGCCCCCAGCCCTGGGCTCCCCCAAACACAGCCCTGCCGGTGCCCCCCACTCCCGACCCGCAGCCCCCAGCCCCGGGCTCCCCCAAACACAGCCCTGCCGGCGCCCCTCACTCCCGACCCGCAGCCCCCAGCCCCGGGCTCCCGCAAACACAGCCCTGCCGGCGCCCCCCACTCCCGACCCGCAGCCCCCAGCCCCGGGCTCCCGCAAACACAGCCCTGCCGGCGCCCCCCACTCCCGACCCGCAGCCCCCAGCCCCGGGCTCCCGCAAACACAGCCCTGCCGGTGCCCCTCACTCCCGACCCGCAGCCCCCAGCCCCGGGCTCCCCCAAACACAGCCCTGCCGGCGCCCCCCACTCCCGACCCGCAGCCCCGGGCTCCCGCAAACACAGCCCTGCCGGCGCCCCTCACTCCCGACCCGCAGCCCCCAGCCCCGGGCTCCCGCAAACACAGCCCTGCCGGCGCCCCCCACTCCCGACCCGCAGCCCCCAGCCCCGGGCTCCCCCAAACACAGCCCTGCCGGCGCCCCTCACTCCCGACCCGCAGCCCCCAGCCCCGGGCTCCCCCAAACACAGCCCTGCCGGCGCCCCCCACTCCCGACCCGCAGCCCCCAGCCCCGGGCTCCCGCAAACACAGCCCTGCCGGCGCCCCCCACTCCCGACCCGCAGCCCCCAGCCCCGGGCTCCCGCAAACACAGCCCTGCCGGTGCCCCTCACTCCCGACCCGCAGCCCCCAGCCCCGGGCTCCCCCAAACACAGCCCTGCCGGCGCCCCCCACTCCCGACCCGCAGCCCCCAGCCCCGGGCTCCCCCAAACACAGCCCTGCCGGTGCCCCCCACTCCCGACCCGCAGCCCCCAGCCCCGGGCTCCCGCAAACACAGCCCTGCCGGCGCCCCTCACTCCCGACCCGCAGCCCCCAGCCCCGGGCTCCCCCAAACACAGCCCTGCCGGTGCCCCCCACTCCCGACCCGCAGCCCCCAGCCCCGGGCTCCCGCAAACACAGCCCTGCCGGCGCCCCTCACTCCCGACCCGCAGCCCCCAGCCCCGGGCTCCCGCAAACACAGCCCTGCCGGCGCCCCCCACTCCCGACCCGCAGCCCCGGGCTCCCGCAAACACAGCCCTGCCGGTGCCCCTCACTCCCGACCCGCAGCCCCCAGCCCTGGGCTCCCCCAAACACAGCCCTGCCGGTGCCCCCCACTCCCGACCCGCAGCCCCCAGCCCCGGGCTCCCCCAAACACAGCCCTGCCGGCGCCCCTCACTCCCGACCCGCAGCCCCCAGCCCCGGGCTCCCGCAAACACAGCCCTGCCGGCGCCCCCCACTCCCGACCCGCAGCCCCCAGCCCCGGGCTCCCGCAAACACAGCCCTGCCGGCGCCCCCCACTCCCGACCCGCAGCCCCCAGCCCCGGGCTCCCGCAAACACAGCCCTGCCGGTGCCCCTCACTCCCGACCCGCAGCCCCCAGCCCCGGGCTCCCCCAAACACAGCCCTGCCGGCGCCCCCCACTCCCGACCCGCAGCCCCGGGCTCCCGCAAACACAGCCCTGCCGGCGCCCCTCACTCCCGACCCGCAGCCCCCAGCCCCGGGCTCCCGCAAACACAGCCCTGCCGGCGCCCCCCACTCCCGACCCGCAGCCCCCAGCCCCGGGCTCCCCCAAACACAGCCCTGCCGGCGCCCCTCACTCCCGACCCGCAGCCCCCAGCCCCGGGCTCCCCCAAACACAGCCCTGCCGGCGCCCCCCACTCCCGACCCGCAGCCCCCAGCCCCGGGCTCCCGCAAACACAGCCCTGCCGGCGCCCCCCACTCCCGACCCGCAGCCCCGGGCTCCCGCAAACACAGCCCTGCCGGTGCCCCTCACTCCCGACCCGCAGCCCCCAGCCCTGGGCTCCCCCAAACACAGCCCTGCCGGCGCCCCCCACTCCCGACCCGCAGCCCCCAGCCCTGGGCTCCCCCAAACACAGCCCTGCCGGTGCCCCCCACTCCCGACCCGCAGCCCCCAGCCCCGGGCTCCCGCAAACACAGCCCTGCCGGCGCCCCTCACTCCCGACCCGCAGCCCCCAGCCCTGGGCTCCCCCAAACACAGCCCTGCCGGCGCCCCCCACTCCCGACCCGCAGCCCCGGGCTCCCGCAAACACAGCCCTGCCGGTGCCCCTCACTCCCGACCCGCAGCCCCCAGCCCCGGGCTCCCCCAAACACAGCCCTGCCGGCGCCCCCCACTCCCGACCCGCAGCCCCCTGCCGTCCAGCGTTAGGCTGTTCTAGAGATTTTTCAGGCTGCAGCCAGTTGCTGCTCCTGCCCCACCCTGGGTGCTGTGGGGCTGATGTTGCCAGCCCTGTGGCAGGACCACGATGCCCCCCGGCCTGAGCCTCGTGCCCCGGCGCTCACTGCCTGGGCCGCCCTGCGGTGAGGGGGGATGTCGGGGACCCAGGGCTCAGCCGCCCCCGCCCCGTGGCAGCTCAGTCCCTAGACAGCCGCATGCCAGCCCAGGCCCGAGGGGAGGCAGAGACCTGGCCGCCCCCCCCCGAATGGGCGCTTGGCCTGGGCCCCTCGGAGCCGCTGCCGCTGGTGCCCCGGCCCCGGAGCCCCCGGCTATTAGCGACCGGCAGGCGGCGAGGGCGAGAACCCGGCCCCGTTGGCCCCTGCGGGGAGGGGCAGCCAGGGGCCTGCAGCCCAGCCACGTCCCCAGAGTAAAAACAGCCGGGAAATGTGACCGTTGTGGCACGTGGCTCTGGCGGAAAGGTCAGCGAGAGGCCCCGCGGTGGGGGCGCCGTGGATCAGCCGGGCGAGTTAAACGGCGCCTTTGTCAGAGCCGGGAACGAACACGCAGGAAATATGGGGAGGGGGGAGGCTCCAGTCCACAGCTGAACCGGGCCCCTGGCACCGCAAACGGACCCCCCTCCCTGCCCCCGCCCCCAACAGCCCAGCCCCGGTGGGCACCGGTGCGCGCAGCATGGCAAAGCTGCCCATCGCCGTGGGCTCCAGCAAGCAGCCGGGGGTCTCCGGGGTGGGGGGCTGCTCAGAGCGTCGGCCCCAGGGATGGCAGCCGCTGAGCAGGGGTTTCCCGCGTGACCCATGGAGGGCGAGCTCGGGGCTCTGCCAGCTGGCTCGGGGCTCCGGCAGGTGGCACCTTGGCTCACAGCTGCGGCCGTCCCGCCATGCCAGGGCGCTGCCCCCGCCTGCCCCTCGGCAGCACCCACAGGGCTGGCGCAGGGTCACGCTGAGTCACAGAGCGGGGACCCTACATCCCCGCAGCCCGTTCCGGTCGTGCCCAGGGACCCTGAGTCCTGCCAGCTCCCCGCGGCCTCCCCGCTGCACAGAGGGGGAGGGATTCATAGAATCACAGAATATCAGGGTGGGAAGGGACCTCAGGAGGTATCTAGTCCCACCCCCTGCTCAAAGCAGGACCAACCCCAACTAAATCATCCCAGTCAGGGCTTTGTCAAGCCTGACCTTAAAATCCTCTAAGGATGGAGATTCCATCACCTCCCTAGGGAACCCATTCCAGTGCGTCACCACCCTCCTAGTGAAAGTTTTTCCTAATATCCAACCTAAATCTCCCCCACTGCAACTTGAGACCATTACTCCTCGTTCTGTCATCTGCTACCACTCAGAACAAGCCTAGATCCATCCTCTTTGGAACCCCCTGTGACGATGTGACCCAGCAGGGAGGGGGGAGTGTTGACCTGGGAATGTGCCCTGGGGATGGGAGACCTGAGAGCCTGTCACCTGAGCCAGGAGGGGGAGGGGGAGGTGACACCTCTGCCCGGGAATGTGAACAGAGGCTGCAGCAGGGAACCTGCTGGGGGGGGGTTAGTTTCAGTTTGGGGCTGGGTGGAGGAACACAGGGAACCCCAGGGCTGGGGTCTAAGCTCCCTGCTCCCCCAGAAGGACGTGACTGAGGGGTCCTGGTTGTACCCACAAGCTCTGTTGTGGACTGTGTTCCTGTTGTCCAATAAACATTCTGTTTTACTGGCTGGCTGAGAGTCTCAGTGGATCCCAGGAAGAGGGGTGCAGGGCCTGGACTCCCCCACACTCCGTGACACCCCCTTTCAGGTAGTTGAAAGCAGCTATCAAATCCCCCCTCATTCTTCTCTTCCGCAGACTAAACATCCCCAGTTCCCTCAGCCTCTCCTCATAACTCATATGTTCCAGTCCCCTAATCATTTTTGTTGCCCTCCGCTGGACGCTTTCCAATTTTTCCACATCCTTCTTGTAGTGGGGGGCCCAAAACTGGACACAGGACTCCAGATGAGGCCTCACCAATGTCGAATAGAGGGGAACGATCACGTCCCTCGATCTGCTGGCTATGCCCCTACTTATACATCCCAAAATGACATTGGCCTTCTTGGCAACAAGGGCACACTGCTGACTCATATCCAGCTTCTCGTCCACTGTCACCCCTAGGTCCTTTTCCGCAGAACTGCTGCCTAGCCATTCGGTCCCTAGTCTGTAGCTGTGCATTGGGTTCTTCCGTCCTAAGTGCAGGACCCTGCACTTATCCTTATTGAACCTCATCAGATTTCTTTTGGCCCAATCCTCCAATTTGTCTAGGTCCCTCTGTATCCTATCCCTGCCCTCCAGCGTATCCACCTCTTCTCCCAATTTAGTGTCATCCGCAAACTTGCTGAGGGTGCAATCCACGCCATCCTCCAGATCATTAATGAAGATACTGAACAAAACCGGCCCCAGGACCGACCCCTGGGGTACTCCACTTGATATCGGCTGCCAACTAGACATGGAGCCATTGATCACTACCCGTTGAGCCCGACAGTCTAGCCAACTTTCTACCCACTTTATAGTCCATTCATCCAGCCCATTCTTCTTTAACTTGCTGGCAAGAATACTGTGGGAGACCGTGTCAAAAGCTTTGCTAAAGTCAAGAAACAATACATCCACTGCTTTCCCTTCATCCACAGAACCAGTAATCTCATCATAGAAGGCGATTAGATTAGTCAGGCATGACCTTCCCTTGGTGAATCCATGCTGACTGTTCCTGATCACCTTCCTCTCATGTAAGTGCTTCAGCATTGATTCCTTGAGGACCTGCTCCATGATTTTTCCAGGGACTGAGGTGAGGCTGACTGTTCCCCGAATCCTCCTTCTTCCCTTTTTTAAAGATGGGCATGACATTAGCCCAGCGTCACACAGGGACGACCCTCGATCTCCCAGATGGGTGCCCCATGCCTCTGTCCACCAGCATCCTCGTACAGCTCTGCCGGTGCCCCTCACTCCCGACCCGCAGCCCCCCTGCCAGCCCCCAGCTCTGCCGGTGCCCCTCACTCCTGACCCACAGCCCCCGCTGTCCCCTGCATTTCCATAGGCCTGGACCCAGTGCCTGGCTCTGTCTGCTCAGTTTCTCTTGCTGCCTGATCCTGGAGGCTTCGCCCCCCACCCCGGCCGGCTAGAGCAGCGCAGCCTTGCCGGGCCCTGGGGACTCCCCCGGCACTGACCTGGCGGCTCAGGGCCGAGCCCAGCGCCTCAAAGGACCCTGCCCGGTGCAGCCGGTCTGTGCCAGGCTCCGGGGATCCTGCCAGCTGCGGAGGAAGCACTGCCAGCTCTCGGCAGCCTCCCCGGGGCCGGGTTCGCGGGGCCGGAGCCGAGACAAAAGGCTTTTGACAGGGATTTCGCTTTTCAGAACAGCCGCCACCCTGAGCGGGCGAGGGAGCGAGCGATCGTGCCCGGCAGGTGCACGGGGTGACAGCAGCCGGGCTGGGGGCTCCTCCATCCTCCCCCACCTGCCCCTGCCCAGGCTGGTCCTGCAGGCTCCAGGCGCTGCTGGGGCCATGAGCAGTGCCAGCCCCTGGGGAGGGGCCCGGTGCGCTGGGAGGGAGCAGAGATCGATAGACTGGACCCTCCCCTGCCTGCCCAGTGCCCGCTCACAGCCTGGCGACCGGCCCCTGCCAGCCTCAGGGAGCGACCCCTCCCCAGCGTGTCCCCACCCTCGCTGCATGCCGCAGGGCCTGGCCCCGCTGTGCCCTGACCCGGGCACGCTCGGGCCCCTGCGCTGGGCTGGGGCAGGACTGGGCCCTGGGCCCCGGATCAGGCTGGCCGGGGCAGCCCAGCGCCCCACCAGCTGCTGCCAAGGACTAGCCCAGGAAACCTCCCGCTGGAGCGTGACGACGATTTCCAGCCCCACGGGCCCCCTGCTCCTGCCACCCCAGGCCCCACCAGAGACACGGGCCCCCAGCTGCCCACGCCAAGGCCGGGAAGAGCTGCCAGGCAGGGCGGGGGGCAGCGCAGGCAAGGGTGGGGGCCCGGGGCCTGGCCTGCTGCCCGGGCCCCTGCATCTCTCCCACTCTGGAGCGCAGGGGGACCCGCAGTCCAGCCGCAGGGAACCTGGCTGCGGCTCCGCGCCCCCCCGCAGGAGATTTACAGCCCGCCCGGCTTTACGACTTGGAAGCTGCTTACGCCGGGGATTTTCCCCCGTGCCGGCCCATAAAGAACCCGGCCGGTGACGGGCTGGAGGCTGATTTCCAGCTCACTGCCTGCAGCACGGGGTCCTGCCGGGTATTTCGCACGCCCAGCGCCCGTGCATAGAGAGGGGCAGCCCTGACCCCCAGGAGAGCACACAGGGCCAGAGCCCGGCCAGCCCGCCAGCCCCACGGCTGCCCCACAGCTCCTGGCCAGAGCGCTGCTCCAATCCACCTCCCCCAGGCATCCTCCCGCTGGGATGTGCTCACACCAGGTCTCCCAGCTGAGAACCCAGGAGTCCTGTGCCTATCCCAGCACATGCGGGGGAGGGGAGCAGCGCCTGGCTCTTCCCCCCAGCATGTCCCTCCCCCCGGCACCAGCCCCACACCTCCAGTGGGACCCCAACTCCCACTCCTCGGCACTGCCCGTCCCTCCCCATGGCACCCTGCTTAGAAACGGCCCCACACAGCAAGCCCGCCACCCCACACTGCCATCAGCAGGGCCCAGGGCTTTGTCCCCAGGGAGTCTGGGGTCTGCCTCGAAGGGCTCAGTGCCCCAGCAGGACCCAAGTGACCCAGTGCTTAGCCAAGCCCTCCAGCGACGGGCATCGCCACCTCACACTGGCAGCCCCACAGCCAGCCCCCAGGCCCACCCCTCCTCCCTCTGGCCCCCTAGTCCCCCAGCTATTCTACTCCAGACCCTCGGCCTTCGATCCCACCCCAGCAGGCTCAGCCCAGGGACCCCCCCACCCACACACCTTGGAGGGGGCAGTGAGGAGCCAGGCGTCCGTGCCCCCCAGCCCCTCCCGCGGCCAGGGCACAGAGAGGGGATCAGAGTGCAGGGCTCCTGGCTCCCAGCCCTGTGCTCATGCCTGTGCCCAACAGCGAGACCGGCCATGCCCCCCTGTGCCCACCGCGGGCACCCAGCAGGGAAAGGGGCAGCATCCTGCACTCCCCCTGCCCTCCACAAGCCCCCTCCCCGGAGCCCCCCTCTCCTCTCCCTCTCTCCCCCACCTTCCTCGGGGAGCCCCCCCACTCCACAGAGGTGGGATCTCCACTGGGCCAGCTCTGGCCTCGTGCTGCTGGCTGAGACCCGCTGCCCTGCCCCCAGTGCCCGCAGCTGCCCTCCCCGAGCCGGGCGCGGGCTGCGGCTGGCAGCGCTGCTCCGGGAGCGCGGAATCAGGCCGCGTGGCAGCCGCAGGAGGGAAGCGGCTCATTTCCAGAGTCATTACGGGCGGCAAAGGTCCCACCAGGCTTTCCGCCCGCTCAGCACATTGATTTCCCCAAAGCACAGCGGGGATTTGGGGCTTCAGGCTCCAGAGCGGAGCCGGCACCCGTGGGAGCCTCGCTGCCTGGACCAGCACCTGGAGGGCGGCCCAGGCCCCGGGCCCTGGGCCCCGGCATGGAAGGGGCCAGCCCAGGGCCGTGCAGGCTGCCAGGAGGGACGGAGGCACACTGGGAGCAGCCCCTGCTTGGGTGCTCCGGGCACACATGACCCTGGCACCCCAGGGGTGTCTTTCCTTGCGAACCCCCTGCCAGCCCCGGTGCGGGGGGCTCTCTCCCAGCACAGCAAGAAACGGCAACTTCCCAAGGCGTCCAGTGATCCCTCGGCTCTCCCCCGGCCCCGCAAGTCCCTCCATCGGGGGGCCCCAGAGCCCGGCCCCCAGCGTGGCTCAGCCCCCTGGACAGAGCTCTGGCACTCGGGGAACTTGGAGGGAAACTCCACCAGACACGGCTGGAGCAGCAGGAGGCCGGGCGCCAGGGGGCCGGGCGGGTGCCAGGGGGCCGGGTGGGCGCCCGCGGGCGGCGGGGACTCACCACGGTGAAGTTCCGGGAGGAGCACTTCTCGCCGCTGAAGTTGCAGCTCTGGAGCATGTCATCGAGCTGGTGGCCGGTGCGGTTCAGGATGTCGGCCATGTCCGGGTCGGGGTAGAGCAGGTCGGCCGCCCTGTGCCCCTCGCGGTCCTTGGGGGGCAGCCCGGTCATGTTGGCCAGGTGGAAGATGTCGGCGTCGGAGAGCGCGGAGTGGCGGAAGCGGTTGATGTTGCAGATGGTCACGGCCGGGAAGAGCATCTCGCGGGCGGCCTCCTCGTCCAGCGCCGCGAGGTGCGGGCGCTCCAGGTACAGCAGCGCCGAGCGGGCGGCCTGGGACAGGAGGAAGGCCAGCGAGAGCAGGAAGGCGAAGGCCCACAGTGTCTGCCGCACGCCCAGGCGCCCCGACCCGCAGATGTGGCCAAGGCCGTGCAGGGTGCTGGTACCAGCGAAGGCGGCCAGGTCGCGGGTGCGCCGGCGGCTGGGCTCCTCGATCAGGCTCTCCTTGTCCCCTTCCTCTTCCTCCTCCTGCTTCTCATCCTCCTCGGCAAATTTAATTTTACACACGATCTCAATTGGCATCTGCCCAGAGCGGCCGGCGCGCCCACCGTGCCCAGCCAGCGAGCTAGCCCCCGGCGTGGGGACCCGGCCAGAGCCAGGGACGGGCACGGGGGAGCCTCCTCTGTGGCAGGACACCTCACCCGCCGAGCGAGAGCGGGGCGATGCCAAGGGAAGCGCAGCCCTTCTCCGGCGCTCCCAGCCGCTGCTTCCCTCTTGTCTCACGAGTCGATCGTCTCCTTGTGCCTTCGCTTATCAGCACAAATACAGCTGTCAAATAACCCGGCCTCTGCCTCCCTGCGCTGGCGAAGACCCGGCGGAGACAGGCAGCGGGTAGGCAGCATGTGCTAATACAATCCAGGGAACACTTAATCATTCAAGACATGTCACCGGCATTTCCCCGTGCAGCCCGGCGCGTGAGCAGAGGCGGCGGGCAGGGACCGGAGCCCCCCGGGCAGGGGGCCGCACCGAACCGAGCCCCGCCAGCCCCGGCCAGCTCCAAAGTGCTGCTCCAGCCACTTGTTAGAACAGCTCGGCCGCGGCAAAGTGATGCCAAGGGGAGCAGAGAGCGCGGCCGCTCGCTGGCAGCTCCGCTCGCCCGCCGGGGCCTGGCACCCCTGCCACGACTTCCTGCCCCAGGAGAGGAGCAGTCACCGCGGCTGGAGCGGGGACTGGGAGCCGGAGGCAGCCTGCAGCCAGCCAGCCAAGCAGCCCCTCCTAATCCCCCGGCCGTGGATCCTCCTGGACGTTAACCGCCTCCCTGCCACGCGGCTCCTGCTCCCAAAGTTGGGAGCTGCAAACCCTCCGGCTCCTGGGGCCCGCGAGGCCGTGCCGGCCGTGCCCTCGTCGCGGGCCACCCGCCTCCTCCCTCGCCGGCTGCGCGATCAGGGCGAGGAGGGGAGAGGAAGCCGGCAGGAGGAGCTGCCCCGATCGATGGCGCTCCCCGCAGAACAAGCCGCGGGAAAAGTGAAAAGGGTTATTGATCCGTGCGAAGCAGCAGCTGTCAGGGATTAGGGCTCCCTCCCCTTCCCGGGAATTAATGCCGCGCGGAGCGGAGCCTGAGCCGGCTGCAGCTCTGCATGGGCCAGCGGTTCCCTCGGCTCCGGGCTGGCCAGGCTCCTGCAATCGCGGCTCGCCAAGTTCCTGCCCCCCCGCCCGCAAGGGGGCCAGGGAACCCCAGGAAACGCCGCCGGGCCTGGCGACGGGCCCCGGAGCAACGCACCACCGGGCTCGGGCCGGCTCAGCCAGCGTGGCCGGGGGTCTCACCGGGCCCAGAGCCATGGGGCACTGGGCAGCTCCAGCCTTCGGCCCAGGGGCAGGGGGCGCAGCAGGGCCCCGCACCCACCGACGGCCCCCGCCCGTCTCAGGGCCGGGGCTCCCGAGAGGAGGCAGGAAGCCACCGTCTGGGCCAGAGCGGAGCAGGGCCCCAAATCTGGGCATGGGGGCAGGGCTGCGCTCGCCGCACCCAGGCTGCCCCCAGACACCCACAGGCCGGGCCAAAGCCAGCCCGGCAAACGCCACAGAAACCTGCACCCATCCTGAGGGCCTGCACAGGCCCCACGAGTCAGCCCCACACCGCTCGCTGTCCTCCTCTGCACAGACCCCCCGCTCCCTCCGGCCAGCCCCACACCGCTCGCCGTCCTCCTCTGCACAGACCCCCCCGCTCCCCCAGCCAGCCCCACACCGCTCGCCATCCTCCTCTGCAGAGACCCCCACGGCCAGCCCCACACCGCTGACTATCCTCCTCTGCACAGACCCCCCTGCCCCCCACTCCCCCCGGCCAGCCCCACGCCTCTCGCTGTCGTCCTCTGCACACACCCCCCCCGGCCAGCCCCACACCGCTCATTCTCCTGCTCTGTACAGACCCCCCCCAGCTCTGGTGGTACCCCCCCGCCACTGCCCAGAGACCTCCCAGGTCAGCCCCCCCACCCCACACGCTGCACAGACCTCCCTGCCAGAGGTTGCTCCCCCTGCACATAGCTCTGCTTTCACCCCCACAGCTGGTCTTTGCAGAGTCCCCGCACCCTGCACTGCAGGACACCCCCAGGGCCCAGGTCTGCAGCCCACATTTCCAAGCTGGACCCCTCAGGAGCTGGCCAGGGGCCTAGTCTGGCACGAGCGAGGACTGGCCCTGACCCCTGCAATGAAGCGGGACTGTTCTTAATTTTCCTCTGAATAGTGTGGGGGTGCCTCAGTTTCCCCTAGGCAGTTCTTAAGCCTCTAGGTGGTGGGATAAGGGTGTATGATCATTGCAGAGCCCTAGAGGGCAGGTGTGTGCAGGGGTCTGGACACAGAGAATGGCCGACACCCTGTTTCCTGGCAACTGATGGCCTGGGCCCTTCCCCCCTGCAAGGTGAGAGCTAAAGGGTTGGAGAACAAAGGAATCTGGTGCCCTCCTGGCCCGGGAAAGGGACAAAGCCCAGAGGAGCAGGGGCTGGAGGGAGTTTCAGTTTGGGGCTGGCTGGGGACATGGAGTGAAGGGCAGACGGGGTTGTCTGGCTCACTGGCCCCCAAAATGGACCCAGCTGAGGGGTCCGGTTCTCTGCAGCTACAAGCTCTGTGTTAGACCATGTTCCTGTCGTCTAATAAACCTTCTGTTTTCCTGGCTGGCTGAGAGTCACGTCTGACTGCGGAGTTGGGGGGCAGGACCCTCTGGCTTCCCCAGGACCCCGCCTGGGCGGACTCGCTGTGGGAAGCGCAGGGAGGGGCAGAGGAGGCTGAATGCTCCGAGGTCAGACCCAGGAAGGTGGAAGCCGGGTGAGCTGTGTGTCCTGCAGACAGGCTGCTCCCCGAGAGGAGACTCCCCAGAGTCCTGCCTGGCTTCCTGGGGAGCAGATCCAGAGCATTGCCCGGGGACCCCGGGACACCCCCCAGAACCTCCACCATGGGCCCACCCCCAAGAGACGCAGTGTGGGGCAGCCCCAGGCAGGCGGGGCCAGGCCAACAGCAGTGCCCAGATTCCCTACGCTGGGCCCAGGCGGTGCCCCGAGCTATGCCGCGCCCTCGCCCCCTGTCCCTCACCTGCAGCCCGGGGTGGGGAGCCAGGGTCTGTTTCTGCCCCGGGCTGCAGCCTCCCCCCGTCCCAGGGCACGATGCTCCCGCCCCAGAGCTGGGCGATTGGCAGGACCAAGTGCTGAGTGTTCGGGGTGAGCAGGGGCAGCCCCCTCATCCTGCACCCGCGGGAACATCCCCCTCGCTAGGGCACCCCCTTGGCAGCCACCCCCCCTCCCCGGGCACCGTGCAGTGGGTCAGAGCCACTCTCACGCCACGGCCGATGCCACCAGCAAAGCTCCAAACCCGGCTGGGGTGGGCGCCTGGCCCCTGCCTCCGTGCAGGCCAATGGAGCCGGGCCGGCAGCCTCCTGCAGGGTGCACGCACTGAGCCCAGCACCCCGCTCCGGGGCACCCCGGGCCGGCAGCCTCCTGCAGGGTGCACGCACTGAGCCCAGCACCCCCCTCCGGGGCACCCCGGGCCGGCAGCCTCCTGCAGGGTGCACGCACTGAGCCCAGCACCCCGCTCCGGGGCACCCCACTCACGCGCTGGCACTGAGCCCAGCACCCCGCTCCGGGGCACCCCACTCACGCACTGGCCGGGCCCAGCATCAGCCTCTTTTCAGCCTCCCACCAACAGCCCCACAAACAAATGGCCCTTTAACACCCCACTCCCAGCTGCTGGCCTGGCTCAGCAGCCCCAAGTCCAGAGGGGCATTCGTGGGATCTCACTGCCCATCCCAGGCCTGTCTGCAGCTGGTGCCCTCCCATCACTGTAGCCTCCCCTGCCCCTCCAGCTGCACTCACCCCCCAGGGAGCCTGGCTGTGCGGGGCCACCAGCAACCCCCAAGGACCTCAGGGCAGCACCAAACCCACAGCAAGAAGAACAGGAGTACTTATGGCATGGTACATCACAGCTGCCCCCTCCCCCTCACCTGCTCAGCGAGTGCTCTTCAGGTGAGGGTGACCCCCAGGGTCAGGCCGGGCCAAACCCAGCTCTGTGCCCATTACTCCCCCAGCCAGGCTACCAGCCTCCACCACCCTGCCCCAGGGCAAAGCGACTTGTGATCCAACCCCAGGCACATTGACCATTTGGGCCAAGTGGCCCATCATGCTGTGTGCCTCAGCGGAGGGGGCGGGTCTATGCAAATAAGGTCAGTTTAGTCAGCCCTTGTGACAGCTGGGGCTTTGCTAATTGGGGTCCTGCAGCTGTTTGGGGCCCAAGCAATGGCTAGGTGCTTGTGCCTAGAGTGGTGGAGAGGGGCTGGAACGGCAGCTGCCCCTCTTGGCTTCCGGGGTCAGGCACCGCACCCCCGAGACCTTCACGCTCCCACGGGGCAGGGGCTGGCCCTGCCTTGCTCCCCGGACCACAACTGGCCTCCTGGAGCCCAGGCCGTGGTCAAGGGAGGGGCAAGTTTGCCGCACAAGCGGGACTCTCAGCCAGCCAGTAAAACAGGTTTATTAGGCGACAGGGAACATGGTCTAAACCAGAGCTTGTAGGTGCAGAGAACCTCAGCTGGGTCCATTTTGGGGCCAGTGAGCCAGACAACCCCGTCTGCCCTTCACTCCATGTCCCAGCGAGCCCCAAAACTGCCTCCCCCTCCAGCCCCCCCTCCTCTGGGCTTTGTCCCTTTCCCGGGCCAGGAGGGCACCGGATTCCTTTGTTCTCCAACCCTTTAGCTCTCCCCTTGCAGGGGGGAAGGAACCAGGCCATCAGTCGTCAGGAGACAGAGTGTCGGCCATTTATGGACCCTGGCCCTTTGCTCTGCAACAATTACACCCTTATCCCACCTCCCCTAGAGACTTAAGAAATGCCCAGGGGAAACTGAGGCACCCCTACAGTATTCACAGGAAACATTAAGAACAGCCCCGCTTCGTCACAACTAGAGACTGGCCCGGCACAGTGCAGCGCCCTGTGGAGGGCCAGGCGCTGGCCCGGGGCCCTGACCCAGGGCGGACGACGGGCTGGCCTGGTACCCGGCTGTCTCTGACTGGTCAGGATAGCTGCTGCCACCTCAGATGGGCAGAGTTTGTTGCCCTGCAATCCCAGAGCCCAGCAGCCTGCCCAGTGCCCCTCCCTGTTCACTTCCCTGCCCCGGGCGTCAGCCCGTGCCCACTCCAGGCTCCCTTCCGAGCACCCCCGGGGCCACGGCTTCGCCCACCCCCGAGCCACAGAGACTGAGCGGCTCTGGGAGCCCTTCGGCCAAGGGCTGCCCGGGACAGAGCCAGCTAGTGGGTGAGTGCGTCGGATCGACTCAGCCCCCTGCAGGGGTGGGTGCTGCCCAATGCAAGGCCCTGCACTTCCCCCCTGCCCGTCAGGACCTCTCCCGTCCCTCGCGGGGCCTTCCCCTCCTGCTGCCCAGGCTGTGCGGAGCCCTGGCCCCAAGCGGGCTGCGCCCCGGGAGCAGGGACAGGCCAGGCTAGAGCCGGCCAGGCTGGCAGGCTGCCCGGCTGGGAGGACGCGGGGCTCGGGGCAGGATGCAGGGAGCCTGGCTGAGCCAGCAGGTGCCCCTGGGCAGACTCGGTCCTGGGCCCTGCCACGTGCGCGTGTGGCCCCCGAGGGGGCAGCCGCCGGCCCCAGCGTCGAGTAGCAGCTCCGCGCGCTCCACGGAGGGGCCGGCCGCGCCGCGAGCCCACGGGCCGGGAGCCGGGCGCTCGTTAATTCTGATCGATTTGAAGGGACGCGGCTGCAGCACTCACTCCGCATCGTGCCCAGCAGACGCCCAGCCCGGGCACAAGCCTGTGTGGCCGGCCCCGGCCCCGGCCCCGGGCGCTGGCTGGCGGGCTGGCGTCTCCTCGTTAGCGCAGGCAGGTCAGGGACCGCCCGGCCCTGGGGAGCGGGGCTGCCAAGCCGGGGCTGGTGCAGGCGGCAGGCTCAGACCTCGGCAGGGAGCTCAGCTTGCTGGCCAGGCGGCCCTGGGGTGGGGGGCTCTGGACGGGGCTGCCTTGCTAAACGACAGGTGATTGCTCCCCCGCCCCCTCCGGTGCTGCACAGCGAAAACACGGGCGCGACTGCTGGGGGCAGGCCCGGAGCCAGCCTGGCAGCGGTGCTGAGACACCCAGGACAGCGTGGCGGGGCCGGGACGCTGCAGGGGAAAGCGCTCCGAGGGGGGACCCCAGAACTGGTTGGGGGGCAGGGAGCCGGACACAGGCAGACAGGATTGGAACCAGCTGCCCCACGCACGACCAGGCGGTGCAGCATGGGCAGGGGCAGCCCCAGCCTGGCTCGCCAGCCTCGGACCGTCTCAGGGCCTCCCGCCGTGGCGACGCGGCACAGGACCCTGCCAAGGCGGCCCGCGGTGCGGAGCTGCAGGGAGGAATTCCCCTGCGCCCCTGGCTCCCCGGCGCAGGAGCGGAGCAGTGGGGCCAGGCCGTGCAGGCAAGGGGCCCAGCGCGGTGGCGGCTCGTCCCCCCCCAGCCCGCGCAGCTCTGGGCGGGCTCAGCTGCAGAGCCCTCGCGGCGCACGGCGCTGGGCACTCGCTGGCAAGGCTGCCCGAGGGTCTGCCACGCTGGCAGGGCAGGGCCGGTCCATCAGACTGGTGCCGTCCCTGCAGAGCGCCTCCGGCCGGCAGCGCAATCCCCCCCGGCTCCTCCGCATGCCACCTGCCTGCTGGCTAATAAAACTTTAAAGCTAAGGGGGCCATTCACTCCAGGAGGCTCCGGCAGCTGGACGGCTCCGGCGTGGGCGCCGCAGTGAGCACCGGGCCAGGGCCGCGGCTCGGAGCGGGGCTGGCGGAGCAGGGCTCTGCTCGCTGGGCCCTGACCTGCGCCTCCGGGTCTCTGTGCGTCGGTGGGGGACGCGAGTGTGATTCATACTCCTGCTAGCTCGCTCCCGGGCCCTGCTACCACAGCCCTGCAAAGGTCACCCGCCCGCAGCCGGCCCAGCCCGGGCTGCCATCCTGTCAGCTCTCATAAGCCAAGCCGGCCAGGCCAGCGCGGGGCAGGGAGCCCTCCGAGGGGCAGGGAGGCGGGGAGCCGGAGTCTATGCAGCCAAGCTGCAGCAGCTGATTTGCTGGGGGAGGCTGATCCTGCCGGTACAGCCTGGTCCTGAGCCACCGCGTGTGGCCTGCTGTCACGGAGTGTGGGGGAGTCCGGGGCCTGCACCCCTCTTCCTGGGATTCACTCAGACTCTCAGCCAGCCAGTAAAACAGAAGGTTTATTGGACCACAGGAACACAGTCCAAAACAGAGCTTGTGGGTACCCCCAGGACCCCTCAGTCACGTCCTTCTGGGGGAGGAGGGAGCTCAGACCCCAGCCCTGGGGTTCCCTGTGTTCCTCTCCCCAGCCCCAAACTGAAACTAACCCCCCCCCAGCAGGCCCCCTCCTGCAGCCTGTCTTCACATTCCTGGGCAGAGGTGTTACCTCCCCGTCCCCCTCCTGGCTCAGGTGACAGGCTCTCAGGTCTCCCCTCCCCAGGGCACATTCCCAGGTCAACACTCCCCCCTCCCTGCTGCGTCACATCCTCACACCTGCTCCCACCTCCCCCAGGGGCCAGGGCTCCCCGTGCAGCCCCCGCCCCAGAGAGCAGCCTGGGGAGTGGGGAGCTGAGCCGGGGGAGGGGGGGGAGCAGCCGGGCCGCTGAGAACAACGCCCACCGTGTGCACACAGACAGACAGACACACACAGACAGGCAGACACACCCATACGTGCACTGACAGGCCCAGACGTGTACACACACACATACACACACACACACACACATATGCACTGACAGGCTGTGACGAAGTGGGACTGTTCTTAATGTTTCCTCTGAATAGTGTGGGGGTGCCTCAGTTTCCCCTGTGCAGTTCTTAAGTATCTAGGGGGTGGGATAAGGGTGTATGATCCTTGCAGAGCCCTGGAGGGCAGGGGTGTGCAGGGGTCTGGACACAGAGAATGGCCGACACCCTGTTTCCTGGCCACTGATGGCCTGGGCCCTTCCCCCCCTGCAAGGTGAGAGCTAAAGGGTTGGAGAACAAAGGAATCCTGTGACCTCCTGGCCCTGGCCCGGGAAAGGGACAAAGCCCAGAGAAGGAGGGGCTGGAGGGAGTTTCAGTTTGGGGCTGGCTGGGGATGAGGAGTGAAATGCAGACAGGATTTTCTGGTTCACTGCCCCCCAAAATGGACTCAGCTGAGGGGTCCCGTTCTCTGCAGCTACAAGCTCTGGTTTAGACCATGTTCCTGTCGTCTAATAAACCTCTGTGTTACTGGCTGGCTGAGAGTCCCGTCTGACTGCAGAGTTGGGGGGCAGGACCCTCTGCCCCCCCCCCAGGACCCCGCCTGGGCGGACTCGCTGTGGGAAGCGCACGGAGGGGCAGAGGAGGCTGAATGCTCCGAGGTCAGACCCAGGAAGGTGGAGCCGGGTGAGCTGTGTGTCCTGCAGACAGGCTGCTCCCCGAGAGGAGACTCCCCCAGAGTCCTGCCTGGCTTCGTGGGGAGCAGTTCCAGAGCATCGCCCGGGGACTCCATGACACCCCCCTCAGCCCAGCACATCCCAGTCTCCCCTGCACCCAGGGGGGCTCTACCTGCCCCCTCCCTCCAGCCCAGAGCCCCCCTGTTTACCAGCTGGGCAGCTGAGATCCCCGGCCCCAAGCACCCCCCCACCCCATCCATTGTCTTCTCTCCAGGGAAACAGGGTCATAAACAGGGTCGCCTGGGCCCCCTCTCCCCGCTTCTGTCCTCTGGCCCCTCTGGCTGGACCCGGCTGGTCAGGTCACCGGGGTCCCCTCTTCTCAGCCCATTGTACTCCTGATGGCCAGACCCGGCTGGGCCTCCCGGTCCCCAGTCGCTGGGGTCTCCGTTCTCCAGGCCATTGGCCGGGGTCCCAAGTTCCCTTGCCGGTCCTGTGTCCCGACAAACTCCCTCTCCCATCCCCTCGTTAAACCCGTAACACCCAGGGAAACTGAGGCCCACCCCCTCTGCATGCAAACCATTGAAAAACAAGGGAAAAACAAGAAAATCCCCCTCTTTGTCACAGGTCCCCCACTGCACAGTCCAATATTCTGGGTGGGTGCACCCCCCCACCCTCTGCCAGGCTGCTGGGGGCTCCCACGGACCAGAACAGGCAATGGGTGTGCAGAAGGTGGGAATTTGTGCAATATTTGTAGGAAAACCGTCTGTGACTCAGTTTCCCCACTCGGTATGGCTCCCCATTGCAGGGAAGAGGGTAATGTTGGCCTGTCTGGCCAGGGTCCAGTTACCATACCAAGAGGGGACTGGAACGAACACACAACTGGAGGGCAGCCCCAGCGACTGGCAGCCAAGGGGTGGGCACCGCGGAGCTGGGCGCTTCATTCTGCTGCTTCCCCGGGCAGGAAGACGCAGTGCAGAGGGAGTGGGCGGCCGCGGTCCAGTGGGGCGGTTGCTCTGCCGTAAGTCTGGCGTTGCCAGGCTGAGCCAGGCTCTCCGCTGCAGGAGGGACCTGCCAGCGCATTGGCAGGGTCCGCCCCACGGCGCCCAGACACCAGCCGGCTGCCTGAGGCTGCCTGAAATCCTCTGGTCTGGCTGTCTGGAGCTCGCGGGGGCTGCAGCCCCGAGGGCCGGTCTGAGGGTGGGGGGCTGCAGGGCTTCCCCATGTGAAAAGCTAGGCCCAGGGGCTGAAGACGAACAGGGGCTCCCACGGGAACAGTGCCAAGGCTGGGGCAGGAAACCCTGGAGATCCAGGCCTGCAGCATGGGCCTGGCAACACCACCCTCCCCTGCCCCTAGCACCTGGGAGAAGGGAGAAGCCAGGCCCGGGCCAGGGTCTCCCTGAGATGGGGGGAGCCGGGAATGGAATCCAGGATTTCTAGCTCCCAGGCCGGTGTTCCAGCCTCAGGAGCCCCCTCTGCCCGGCATCCCCCCCCCACTGAGTGTGGGGACCCCCGGCCAGACCCCCGGCTTCCCCAGAGCAGCCGTCCCACTCCCCTGGGGCCCCGCGCTGACCACCCTGGCGCACGGGCACCCGTCAGCTCAGAGCCTGCCCTGCCGCGGGCACCAGGCGCTGAACCTGCCGTGGGTGCTGGGCCTGGCACAGGCAGGCGCCCAGCCTGCCACAGACGCCCCTGGACACAAAGGAACCAGGCAGCTGCTAAACCTCCTGCACTGGGGGAGCCGGGGGCCCCCGCGCCCCTCACTTCTCTCTGGGCAGGGTGGAGCGCGGGCAGCAGGGCCGAGGAGCCAGGGCAGAGCCCGGTGCGGCCCCACGGCGCCCCGAAGCAGCCGTCCTGGCAGCGTGCTGGCTGGCACGCGGGGCCCCTTCGTTCATTCGCACTTGTCCCAGCCCATTAGCGCGGCTGCCTGCCACCGGAGAAGGGAAAATTGATGCTAAACGGGACATCAATTTATCACGGAGCACGTCACGCGCCGCATGGCTCTGCCAGGGAGCAGCCGGACGCGCGGCACCAGCCAAGCGACACCTGTAATTAACAGTCCTCAGCCAATGCCCCCGGGCCGCAGGTACTGGCCCCTCTGAGCCCGACCCGTCGCCCCGGTCCTGCCCCAGCCCCTGCCAGCCGCCCCATCGACCCCCAGCCCCCTGTTCTGCTCTTAGCCCCCCCCAGCCTCCCAGATTCTCCTCCCAGGTGGGGAGGGGGGAGCGTTGACCTGGGAATGTGGCAGGGGGGTTTCACTGGGGAGGGGAGACCTGAGAGCCTGTCACCTGAGCCAGGAGGGGGAGGGGGAGGTGACACCTCTGCCCGGGAATGTGGACAGAGGCTGCAGGAGGGAACCTGCTGGGGGGGTTTAGTTTCAGTTTGGGGCTGGGGGGAGGAACACAGGGAACCCCAGGGCTGGGGTCTGAGCTCCCTGCTCCCCCAGAAGGACGTGACTGAGGGGTCCTGGGGGTACCCACAAGCTCTGTTGTGGACTGTGTTCCTGTTGTCCAATAAACCTTCCATTTTACTGGCTGGCTGAGAGTCCCGGTGAATCCCAGGAAGAGGGGTGCAGGGCCTGGACTCCCCCACGCTCCGTGACACCAGATTCTGCTCCCAGCCCCTCCCAGCCAGCCTGGGCCCGTGCTCCAGCCATGCCAGGCTGCACCAGTTTCCAGCGCCACTTCCCAGGGCTCCTGCCTCCTTCCCAGCCAGCCCGGAGCCCCTCAGGCCACAGGCTGAGCCCAGAGCTGGGCACTGGGCTCCATGCCGCAGCCCCCTCCTCGGCCCACAGCCGGGCAGTGCAGAGAGCCGGTCCCAGCCCCGCGGGGCCGATCGCCCCAGGCCTCACCCAGCTCCCGCGCCCCGGAGCAGCAGGCGGCTCTCGCACCAAACTGCACAGACGGGAGCTGAGGCCAGAGGCCGAGGGCATCGCCCAGCGTCGCCAGAGCCACGACTCGCGCCCGGGGCGCTGAGGCAGCTGACGCAGCTCCTGGGCATGGCCTGCTGGGAGTAGCCCTGCGCAGCGTGGCCCTTGCCCCCGGCAGGCTGGACCGGGGCACAGCTGGGCGTCCACGCAGGCAGGACCACGCTGGCAGCCTGGGGTCGGCGCCAGCTCCCGGAGAGGCCCACGTGCTTTGGCACCTGACGCCTGCGGCCACGGGGTGCTGGGAGGCCAACCCCTGCTTAGTGCCCACGGGAGGCACCCGCTCCCCAGCGTGTTCCAGGGTCAGTGCAGAGCGACAGGGGTCTTGGGGGTCCGATGGCCAGGGCTCACGCAGGCCGTACAGTGGTGGGATTGGCCCTTGCACCCCAGTGGGCCATGGGGCAAGTCCCAGCCAGTCCCCTGGCGGGCAGGCGCTGCCCGGGCTGGGCCGGCTGGGAGCAGGGGCCTGGCCCAGCTGGCTGCCTGCCAGGGCTGTTTGGCGCTGGGAAGTGAAATCCAGCGAGCTGGAAGTGCGGCCGGCCGGGGAGCGAGGGGCGCCGGTAATTGGATGCATGTTTCTCCCAATGAGTTTGTATCATTTTATGTAAATCTGACATTTCCCGGCGCTCTGCAGTGAGCACCAAGCGCGGCTCCTGCCCGCGGCACCGGCCAGCCCTGCCCAGCCGCGGTGCGGCTGCTTTAAGAGCTTTGCTGCTGTCCCCCCCTTTGTCCCCCCCTGTCCTTTGTCAGGGGCTTGTCCAGCCCCGGCTGCTCTCCTGAAGTAGAAAGTTCTCCCCAGACACAAACCTGCACCTCCCTGGCTGCCAATCCAGCCCCTGGCTCCTGTCCTGCCCTCAGGGTGTGTCTGGGCTCCCGGGCTGGTGGACGGGGCTCGCTGGAGCCTGGCTCTGGGACCCTGCAAGCGGGGAGGGGGCAGCCTGAGCCTCACCATCAGCCACATGGCAGGTTTTAGCCCCAGGAGCCTGAGTCCGCTGCTCCAGGCCAGTGGCCCTAGCCGCGGTGGGCATGGAGAGCAATCACCGCCCCCCTTGTACCTGTCAAGGCTGATTCCCCCCTCTGGCACTTCGACTGCACACGGTGGGGGCCCGCAAGCATTTTAAAACTTAATACTGGCCACTCCAGGCTGGTATTAAACTCCCAAGGTTACAGCTTCTGTCTGACCTTGGATGGGTAGATGCTGCAACCGCCAAACGCAGAACCCCTCTGAGAGCCCAGGAAGCCGCCCCTGGGAACTGTGACGGAGTGGGGAGTATTAACCTGGTAACGGTGCGTAGGAGTTTTACGAGTTTACTGTCTTCTGCTAACACGGGGCGTGCCTCAGTTTCCCTGGAGTGCTGCACCAATACGAGATGGGGTGGGAAAGAAGGGGGTGACTTCACTGAGGGACGACACTGGACCACCACAGGTAAAGGCTGGCAGCTGCCCTTCGTAACCTGAGCCCAGGAGGGGGGTTGGGGCCAGGTGACACCTTCTGCCTGGGAAACTGGCAAATCTGGAGGAGGGGCCGGGGAGGGGGTGGCTGGGGAGATGGGGGGAGGCCCAGAACCTGGGTCTGAGATCCCCACCCCCCAAGAGGGACCCGGCTGAGGGGTCCTGTTCTCTGTACGTACAAGCTCTGGTTTAGACCCCGTTCCTGTCGTCCAATAAACCTTCTGTGTTTCTGGCTGGCTGAGAGTCACGGAGAATCCCAGGAAATGGGGGGTGCAGGGCCCTGACTGCCCCACGCTGTGTGACAGGAATTGCTTCCTGTGGGGGACCCTCAAGCCCTTTCACCCCCCCTCTGGGGAACAGCTGAGAAAGAAAACCAGAGGAAATCAGCTGTTGCCACCAGCTAATTAAACTGCACGTGCACAGACCTCTTAGGACACAAAAACCAACCCTGGTGTCACGGAGTGTGGGGGAGTCCGGGCCCTGCACCCCTCTTCCTGGGATTCACCGGGACTCTCAGCCAGCCAGTAAAGCGGAAGCTTTATTGGACGACAGGAACACAGTCTCAAACAGAGCTTGTGGGTACAACCAGGACCCCTCAGTCAACTCCTTCTGGGGGGCAGGGAGCTTAGACCCCAGCCCTGGGGTTCCCTGTGTTCCACCACCCAGCCCCAAACTGAAACTAAACCCCCCTCCCTCCCCCAGCAGGCTCCCTGCTGCAGCCTCTGTTCACATTCCTGGGCCAAGGTGTCACCTGGCCCCAACCCCCTCCTGGCTCAGGGGACAGGCTCTCAGGTCTCCCCTCCCCGGTGAAACCCCCCTGCCACATTCCCAGGTCAACATCCCCTCTCCCTGCTGCCTCACACCTGGTCTTAAAACCGGTAAATTTTCATTAAAAAAAGAAAGAAAATACATCTGGAAATTCAGACTGTTGCTAGATTAAAAAAACAACAACAACTCAAAGGATTAAGCCCCAAGAATCGCTCTCTTGAGGTCCCACTTAAAGGTTACAAGCAAAACAAAAGCACCTGGGGTCAGCACAGAGGAGTCCACGAGCCACGAAGCAATGAGAGACAAACCTCCTCGCGTCTCCCTGGACATTTCCTGATCCACTTACATCTCGGGGTTCAAATGGGGAGTTTCTAGGGATGACACCGAGGACTTTTCATACCCGGCCCAAGCTTCTCACAGCACGGCTCGGCCCTGCCCCTCTCCACCGCCAGACGGAAGGGGTCTTTTCTCCACTTTAAAAGGTTCTCGCCTTCCCGTTGGCTCTTTGGGCCAGGGGCCGCTCCCTTCCCTTTACCTGTGCATGGCAGAGAGACGTTTAACGCTTTCCAGGTGGAGAACAGCGACTGGCTGGCTGGGTGTCCAGAAAAGGGAGCCCCCCCCCATTTATCACAGCACCGAACAGCTCCTTGCAGCTGGGAGCCAGTTCTCGGTCGGGCTCCAGAGCGAACGCGCGGCTGCCCTCACAGCTCAGGGTTTAAACCTTGGAGCAGGTTTGTTGCTCTGACTCCTCTGGACTCTCCAGTTTGTTCCCATTTTCCAGAAGTGCCGCACCCAGACCCGGGCCAGGCCCTGCCATGGGGGCCGCCCCGGTGCCCAGCCAGGGACCTGCCGTGAACACCCCCCAGCATGAGCTCAGCTTGTCACACCTGTCGGCGCCTCGTCAGTCCGCGACTCAGACCCCAGGCCCTGCCCCGCGGCGCCGCCCGCAGCCAGCGACTCCCCAATTCCTAGGTGTGCACCGGGGGACGCGCTTGGCTTGGCTCGGTTCCATTTGGCCAGGCCCCCCGGCCGTGCAAGCTGGGTTGGGTTCTGATCCAGTCGGGCTCTCGGCGTGAACACAAGGCCTAGTATGGCCCAAAGAGCCGGGCTGCAGTTTGGCCCAAACCTGCTCCCAGTCCGTGTGCGAGGGGCATCTCTGCCCGGCCCTTCCCAGGGCTCAGCGCTCACTGCCCCCAGCCCGGACCAGGAGCAGGGCCAGGTGTGGGCACATGGGTACATCACCCTGCTTCTCCCCCACAGCAACCGCCCCTGCCAGCCGCCTGCCCAGCTCTCCCCAGACCCTGCCAGGGGGCAGTGCCCTAGGACACGGCCCTGCCACAGGCTGTGCAGGGTGGGTGTGTCACGGAGTCCCCGGGCGATGCTCTGGAACTGCTCCCCATGAAGCCAGGCAGGACTCTGCGGGAGTCTCCTCTCGGGGAGCAGCCTGTCTGCAGGACACACAGCTCACCCGGCTCCACCTTCCTGGATCTGACCTCGGAGCATTCAGCCTCCTCTGCCCCTCCGTGCGCTTCCCACAGCGAGTCCACCCAGGCGGGGTCCTGGGGGGGCCAGAGGGTCCTGCCCCCCAATTTCGCAGTCAGACGGGAGTCTCAGCCAGCCAGTAAAACAGAGGTTTATTCGATGACAGGAACATGGTCTAACACAGAGCTTGTAGGTGCAGAGAACAGGACCCCTCAGCTGGGTCCATTTTGGGGGGCAGTGAGCCAGACAACCCCGTCTGCCCTTCACTTCTCGTCCCCAGCCAGCCCCAAACTGAAACTCCCTCCAGCCCCCCCTCCTCTGGGCTTTGTCCCTTTCCGGGGCCAGAAGGTCACCGGATTCCTTTGTTCTCCAACCCTTTAGCTCTCACCTTGCAGGGGGAAGGGCCCAGGCCATCAGTGGCCAGGAAACAGAGTGTCGGCCATTTCTGTACCCTCGCCCTTTGCTCTGCAACAATTACACCTCCTTATCCCACCACCTAGAGACTTAAGAAATGCATAGGGGAAACTGAGGCACCCCTACAGTATTCAGAGGAAACATTAAGAACAGTCCCACTTCGTCACAGGGTGGCAATACCCGACCCCAACAGGGGGCAGTGCCCTAGGACACGGCCATGCCATGGGCTGCGCGGGGTGGGTGGCGATGCCCAACCCCACCAGGGGGGCAGTGCCAGAGGACACGGCCATGCCAGGGGCTCTGTGGGTGCCTGGTGCTGCCCATTCCCCAGCCATGTTGCCATCTGGCTGCCGTCCCATCCCAGCTCTGGTGCTGTTCCTTCCTCCCTGGCGCTTGCCAGGCTCCAGCTCCTGGCGCTGGCAGGCGGCTCTCGGGAGCTGGATGCTGCTATTTAAAGCCCCATTGTCGGCGCCCGGCCCCCGGCTGGCACATCCCGCTCTCTCTCGCTGCACGCGCGGCCTGGCAGGGAGGCGGCTAATGCCGAGCGAGCACAAAGCTGCCTCCTCTTTGTCCTGCTCACAAAGCGACTGTCCCCCCGCCCCCGCATGCCCAGCTGGCTATTCATAGCTCTGCAGCCCCCATGGCACTCTGGGAACCACCTCCAAACCCCGGGGGATCCCAGCCCCCAGACACAGAGCCCGGGGCCGCCAGGCGGGGGCACCGGGACGCTCAACAAGGGCCACGCCACCCACCTTCGCCTGAGGGGCTCTGCAACCTGGGGCAGGGGCCGGGGCAGCCCAGCTCCACCCCAGAGGAGGTCGCACTGCAGGGCGGAGAGAAACATGAGTGATTCCACCCCACCCCCGCCTGCCCCCCACGCACTGTCCGGCCCATGGGATGCCCAGCTCTGGGCAGTGCACCTCGCCCCATTTCCCTGCCCGGGGCAGCTCCGCTGGTGGGTGCAAACCCAGCCCAGCCCCCTCAGCCCCAGGGTGGCATGGTGTGGCAGGCAGCCCGGAGCCCGGCTGGAAGGACAGCCCAGCCCCACCGGGCTCCTGCCCCCACCCGCCAGCAGGAGCTCGGTGAGTCCAGGGGCAGACGGGTGCACCCTGATTGTCGTCCGACCCCCCGTCATGCCGGCCCAGGGACCCCCGCTGAACCAGGCAGGTCCCGGAGACCCCAGGCTGGCTTGAGAGGCTGGCAGGGCCAGAGAGTCCGCCTGGCCCGGGGCAGCTGCTCGGGGGGTAAAACGGCCCAGGGGGTAACCGTGTGGCGGCACACTGGGGGATTCCGGCCCCTCTAAGCCGACGCCTGGCGGTGCTGGGCAAATCCCTCGCCAGGGAGCAAGGAGCCCAAGGTGGGAATATTTCATGGCTGGGCAGGGCGGGAATCCGGCTCCATTTGTCTCTGACTCGCCGCACGAGCTGCCTGCACATCCGCGGCCTCCAGCCGCAGCTGCCACATCGCACACCCCAGCTTGGGGCTCCCCTGGCCGGGGAGGGGCCCCGCGGCCCGGCCCAGCGCTCGGAGCCGGCAGGGGCAGCCCCGGCCCATCGCACGGGGCAGGCGAGGGCCCTTAACCCCGACCCCGCCCCGGGCAGAGCTTGCAGCCCCTGGCCCGGCTCACGGCCGCAGGATGGAGCAGGGCGCGGGGAGGAGTTTCCAGCCTTCCCTGTCTTCATTTCCCCTGCCCCAGCCCTGCCTTGGAGCCCGATGGCATCGAAACCAGGGCTCGCCTGGGCGCCGGGTGGCATCCGCGCTGCTGGGATGGAGGTGGCTGGGCCAGGACGGCAACGCGGGCTCACACAACCCCCCTGAGCGCACCCACGCCTCTGTGCACACCCACACACCCCCGCACAAACCCCCTGAGCGCACCCACGCCTCTGTGCACACAAAAAAACACCCGCACACACCCCGAGTGCACCCACGCCTCTGTGCACACCCACACACACCCCCGCACAAACCCCCTGAGCCCACCCACGCCTCTGTGCACACCCACACACACCCCCGCACAAACCCCCTGAGCCCACCCACGCCTCTGTGCACACCCACACACCCGCACAAACCCCCTGAGTGCACCCACGCCTCTGTGCACACACAAAAACACCCGCACAAACCCCCTGAGCGCACCCACGCCTGTGTGCACACCCACACACCCCCGCACAAACCCCCTGAGCCCACCCACGCCTCTGTGCACACCCACACCCACACACCCCTGCACAACCCCCCTGAGCGCACCCACGCCTCTGTGCACACCCACACCCCCCCGCACAAACCCCCTGAGCCCACCCATGCCCCTGTGCACACACACACACCCCCGCACAAACCCCCTGAGCGCACCCACGCCTCTGTGCACACCCACACACACACACCCCTGCACAACCCCCCTGAGCGCACCCACGCCTCTGTGCACACCCACACCCCCCCGCACAAACCCCCTGAGCCCACCCATGCCCCTGTGCACACCCACACCCCCCCGCACAAACCCCCTGAGCGCACCCACGCCTCTGTGCACACAAAAAAACACCCGCACACACCCCGAGTGCACCCACGCCTCTGTGCACACCCACACACACCCCCGCACAAACCCCCTGAGCCCACCCACGCCTCTGTGCACACCCACACACACCACCGCACAACCCCCCTGAGCGCACCCACGCCTCTGTGCACACCCACACACACCCACACAAACCCCCTGAGCGCACCCACGCCTCTGTGCACACACAAACACACCCCCGCACAAACCCCCTGAGCCCACCCACGCCTCTGTGCACACCCACACACACCCGCACAAACCCCCTGAGCGCACCCACGCCTCTGTGCACACCCACACACACCCGCACAACCCCCTGAGCACACCCACGCCTCTGTGCACACCCACACACACCCGCACAACCCCCCTGAACGCACCCACACCTCTGTGCACACCCACACACACACCTGCACAAACCCCCTGAGCGCACCCACGCCTCTGTGCACACCCACACACCCCCGCACAAACCCCCTGAGTGCACCCACGCCTCTGTGCACACCCACACACACCCCCGCACAAACCCCCTGAGCGCTGTGACGAAGTGGGACTGTTCTTAATGTTTCCTCTGAATAGTGTGGGGGTGCCTCAGTTTCCCCTAGGCAGTTCTTAAGTATCTAGGGGGTGGGGTAAGGGTGTATGATCATTGCAGAGCCCTAGAGGACCAGTGTGTGCAGGAGTCTGGACACAGAGAATGGCCGACACCCTGTTTCCTGGCCACTGATGGCCTGGGCCCTTCCCCCCTGGGAGGTGAGAGCTAAAGAGTTGGAGAACAAAGGAATCAGGTGGCCTCCTGGCCCAGGAAAGGGACAAAGCCCAGAGGAGGGGGGGCTGGAGGGAGTTTCAGTTTGGGGCTGGCTGGGACATGGAGTGAAGTGCAGACGTGGTTGTCTGGCTCACTGCCCCCGAAAATGGACCCGGCTGAGGGGTCCTGTTCTCTGCACCTGCAAGCTCTGTGTTAGACCATGTTCCTGTCGTCTAATAAACCTTCTGTTTTACTGTCTGGCTGAGAGTCACGTCTGACTGCGGAGTTGTGGGGCAGGACCCTCTGGCCCCCCCAGGACCACCCTGGGCGGACTCGCTGTGGGAAGCGCACGGAGGGGCAGAGGATGCTGAATGCTCCGAGGTCAGACCCAGGGAGGTGGAAGCTGTGTGAGCTGTGTGTCCTGCAGACAGGCTGCTCACAGAAAGGCGACTACCCCAGAGTCCTGACTGGCTTCATGGGGAGCAGTTCCAGAGCATCGCCCGGGGACTCCGTGACAACTGGTGGCAGCGGTGGGATGTACTGCACCCCGTGGATGGCACTTCCTGCAGTAAGTGACTGGGGAGCAGTAACACGAAGGGGGATTGCCGAGGACCAGGCCTGCTGAAGGCTCAGAGAGGAGCGGTTTCGGGGGGCGGTTCACCCCTGGGAGTGTGTGACCAGCGAGAAGGACTGTGCAGTAACAGGGTTCCCCTGGGGATTGCAGCGAGCAGTCCAAGGGGCGGAGGAGCCTGCAGCTCGACCCTGGCAAAGAGGCGGTGACCTCGAGAAGGGCTGGCACGCTAGGGGTTCTCCCTGGAAACCGTGGGGAGCTGCGAGCACACAGGCCTGTGAGTCCACAACAACTTGGGAGGAGCGGAGTGATGGTCTGTCCCCGTCTCCTGAAGAAGGACATTGTAGCCCTGTGCAGAAAGAGAGGGTTGAGCATTGGAAAGTTCACCAAAGCACAGTTCATCGTGCAGCTGGAGGAGGATGACCGCTCTAAGGAACAGATTCCTGACCCCAAATGGGGCTACAGCAGGATCTGGGAGCAGCTGGAGTGGGAGCCAGGCATCGCCAAGACTCCTGTCCCCGACCAGACGGGGCTCTTCACGATCGGGTTCCCCATCCGGGGATCGGAGACGGACGGGATTGGAGCTGAGTCCGAGGGAGCAAGAGGACTGTGAGAGACAGCGAGAGCCCGAGAAAGAGCTGCAGAAGCAGCAGCAGCATGAACTGGCGGTGGGGGAGTGGAGAGGCCTAGGGGACCCCCCAGGGGTGAGTGGGGATAGACCCCGGGGGGCCAGTTCCGCAGGGAACCTCGAGACTAAATTGCTGCCCCTGGTTAAGGAGGGGGGGATGTGGATGCCCACCTCACTGCCTTTGAGCAGGCTGGCGATTTGAACCAGGGGCACCCTGCGGAAAAGCCCCGGTGTCTAGCTCCCTTGCTGGGTCCCAAGGCCATAGACTCTGTCAGCCAGATGGGTGGGGAGGTGGACAGGCTCCCACTCCTGACCCCCAACCTATATGTCTGTGTGGAGTTCCCTGGGGTCGGGCCCCTCGGACCCCCAGTGGGAGCGGAAGGTGATGGTCAATGGGGAGACGTTCCTGGGGTTGCAAGATCCTGGGACAGAGAAAACTGTTGTCAGGCCCTGGGTGGTGCAGCCTCAGATGCCGAGGGGCTGAGTGAGGGTCCCAGGGACTAAGCCCCTCGCCCTGCCTATGGCCCAGATCCCTGTGCAGACACAGGAGGGGTCAGGCTGGCTGGTCGTTGGGGTTCTCCGGGATATCGGCTGCGAGACCCTGTTGTGGGGTGACTGTGTCTCTTTGGGACAGGATCCAGGTCCTGCTCCTGTAACTGCCAAGGGTTTGAATTTGAATCCAGGGAGCCAATCAGTGGAGAGGGAAATGGTCAGTGAAAATGCAGATGGCTGGCATGGGGGAGGAGCGTCTAGGCTCAGGCTACCTGCCTGCCTGTAACCAGCCCCCTGGGGCTGGGTGGGACAGAGAGATGCTCCCTGCCCCCTTGCACACTGGAGAGGGGGCTCACACTGGCTCTGATGCTGTGAGGAAAGCAGTGAGCTCCCTGCCTACCCGCAGTGGGACAGCAAGGGCAGTGCTGAGCAAGGGGGCAGATAAGACCCCAGCTGAGTCGGGGGAGACACAGGCAGGGCAGGGGATCTGTGGGGAGTGGCAAGGTGCTTGGTAAGGAAAGTTTGGATGAGCCTAGGCAGCCTTGTGAGCTGATGGCTGTGTCTAGGCAGCAGGGTGGGAAGGCGAGGAGAGTGGAAGATGAGTGTCCCTGGACCTTACCTGTTAGCTGGGTGGAGAATTGGGACAGTGAAGGAAATGTGTCTGTGTCTGTCAGGGGTATTGACTTGCCTATGGAGGGAGCTACCCTGATCTCCAAGCAGTTGTCTGTGACCAGCCTTGTGTGCTGGGACAAGGGGAATGAGATCCCAAGCTGGGTGTCTGAGAAAGGAGAAAGTGTCTCCGGCTCTTCTTGGTCTGTGGAGCAGACAGAAGGGGCCTTTCAGCCTGTGATGGTTGAGGGTCGTGCAGTTGTCTCAGAGCTGGTTCTGGATTCAGCTAAAGCCCAGGAAGGGAACGGTCCTAAGTTTGGGTCTGCGCGGGAGAATGGCCCTGTAACTAGGTCGCATCCAGTTAGTGTCTATGTAAAATCCCAGAGCCCAGACAATTCTGGTGCTTGTATTTTGCCTGTTGCTAGTGTGTTGTTGGAAAGGGTGTAGCAACTCTGTCTAATCAGGGTGAGATCCTAGCCAGGGCACAAGGAGAGCATGAAGGTGATGTGATTGTGTTACCTACTGAGGGTGTGGAAACCTGTAGCAAGAAGGAAAAGATTCCTGAACTTGTGTGTGGCAAAGGGAAGGAGAAGGCTTCTGACCTTTTATCTAGGAAGTCTGTGAGTTTGCCTGAAAGGGGATTGTGTAGGAATCCACCGGATGGGCCAGAAGTGATTCTGGATGTAAGGGAGACCCAGAAAGAGTCTGTTGTTGCTCAGGAAAGTGTTCCCCTAGAGCAAGCCCTAGGTGAAGAGAGTAAGAGCAGAATTTCTGTGAGGAGTGAATTGTTGGAAAAGCCCTAGGGAAAGGAATCCTCATGGAGTCTTTGCCAGCAGTTTACTGCAACTGAAGGGTGTGAAAGTGATTTAATCAAGAAAGTTTCAGTTCCTAAGGGCCAGAAATTTTCTGTTGTGAATGGATCCACTGACTTTCCTGTTGAAAGATCCAGTGTGGATAGCTTTGAGAAGGTCTCAGATGAAGTGAAAGCTGTTAAGAAAGTTAAACAGTCCTCTAACCAAGTGGCTGTGTTTGGCCAGCTTGTTGGGGAGAAGACCCAATCCCAGTTTGACCCCCTGGGGTTTTGGGGTGGCCAAAGGGCACGGGCCGCAGAAACCTTCCCACATGCGGCCTGCGAGTGCTATCGACCACCCCCGACCTAAGGGAGGGCGTGAAACTGGAAGGGCCTGGTGTAACTCCTACCAAGGAATGGGAGAGATGCTGGGGCATCCATGAGAACGTTGGTGGCTTTGAACTTCCCCAGGTCACCGGGTAAAGTGACCCCCGCTCAGTTCGATCTCGAAGGGGGGAGAGATGTGACGAAGTGGGACTGTTCTTAATGTTTCCTCTGAATAGTGTGGGGGTGCCTCAGTTTCCCCTAGGCAGTTCTTAAGTATCTAGGGGGTGGGGTAAGGGTGTATGATCATTGCAGAGCCCTAGAGGGCAGGTGTGTGCAGGGGTCTGGACACAGAGAATGGCCGACACCCTGTTTCCTGGCCACTGATGGCCTGGGCCCTTCCCCCCTGCAAGGTGAGAGCTAAAGGGTTGGAGAACAAAGGAATCAGGTGATCTCCTGGCCCGGGAAAGGCACAAAGCCCAGGGGAGGAGGGGCTGGAGGGAGTTTCAGTTTGGGGCTGGCTGGGACATGGAGTGAAGGGCAGACGTGGTTGTCTGACTCACTGCCCCCCAAAATGGACCCAGCTGAGGGGTCCCGTTCTCTGCACCTGCAAGCTCTGTTTTAGACCATGTTCCTGTCGTCTAATAAACCTTCTGTTTTACTGGCTGGCTGAGAGTCCCGTCTGACTGCGGAGCTGGGGGGCAGGACCCTCTGGCTTCCCCAGGAGCCCTGCCTGAGCAGACTTGCTGGGGGAAGCGCAGGGAGGGGCAGAGGATGCTGAATGCTCCGAGGTCAGACCCAGGAAGGTGGAAGCTGGGTGAGCTGTGTGTCCTGAAGACAGGCTGCTCACAGGAAGGCGACTACCCCAGAGTCCTGACTGGCTTCATGGGGAGCAGTTCCAGAGCATCACCCGGGGACTCCGTGACAAGCGCACCTACGCCTCTGTGCACACCCACACACACACACACAGTGCCTGCACCCCATCTCTGCCTAGGCACCCCCCATGCAGGCCCCCCCCTTGTATTCAGGCCTAACACCTCCCCCCGCAGCACCTCCCCCCAGAGCGCTCGCAAGACGCACAAGCCGGACACCCCCTCAGCACATCCATTTACACACGTTGCTGTTGGTGACCGAGACACTGGACACACCCCTCCGCTTGCTTGTGTGTATGTGCGTGTGCAACCGTTGGTGTGTGCATGTGTGTGCGTGCACCTGTCTGTGTGTGTGTGTTGCCGCTTCGCACCTGTTGTGTTTGTGGACCTGTGTGTGTGTCCAGGCAGGGAGGGGCAGATCTATGCGGTGACTGGTCAGCATTTCAGCGACCATTGCGGGGGCACCCCAGGGCGGCCAGGCAGGGGCAAGTGCATATTTGGGAAAAGGTGTGTTTAGTTGTGTGTCTCTGTGTGTGTTTGTGTGTCTCTGTGTGTGTGTGGGGGGGAGTTGCTGGAGCCGGGTTGGTCCCAGGCTGCCAGGCACCTGGTGGGGGAGGGAACAGTTTTATTGGACCCTGTCGCCCACGCGGCGCCTCCTGCTGGTCGTCTGGGGATGAGCTCCTTTCCGCCCGGAGCGCCTGCCGCTGGTCCTGTGTCCCTCCCGGACCCCGGTGCCCCTTTACCTCGGGGCTCTGCCCCTGCAGCACCCCCACACGCTGGGTCTCCCCTCCCTCCTACCCACCTTGCCTCAGTGGCTCCTGCCAGTCGTCAGGTAGCCCCCGCTCACCGGGGCAGGCTGCCGTGAGTCATCTATCTCCCGCCCTGACCGGGAAAACCGAGAAGTCTGCTGCTTGCCAGGGGCTAAGATTCGTGATGTGACGGAGAGACTGCCGAGACTCATCAAGCCCTCGGATCGCTACCCCTTCCTGCTTCTCCACGTGGGCACCAATGATACTGCCAAGAATGACCTTGAGCGGATCACTGCGGACTATGTGGCTCTAGGAAGAAGAATAAAGGAGTTGGAGGCGCAAGTGGTGTTCTCGTCCATCCTCCCCGTGGAAGGAAAAGGCCTAGGTAGGGAGCGTCGAATCGTGGAAGTCAACGAATGGCTACGCAGATGGTGTCGGAGAGAAGGCTTTGGTTTCTTTGACCATGGGATGGTGTTCCATGAAGGAGGAGTGCTGGGTAGAGACGGGCTCCATCTTACGAAGAGAGGGAAGAGCATCTTTGCCAGCAGGCTGGCTAACCTAGTGAGGAGGGCTTTAAACTAGGTTCACCGGGGGAAGGAGACCAAAGCCCTGAGGTAAGTGGGAAAGCGGGATACCGGGAGGAAGCACAGGCAGGAATGTCTGTGAGGGGAGGGCTCCTGCCTCATACTGGCAATGAGGGGCGATCAACAGGTTATCTCAAGTGCTTATATACAAATGCACAAAGCCTTGGAAACAAGCAGGGAGAACTGGAGGTCCTGGTGATGTCAAGGAACTATGACGTGATCGGAATAACAGAGACTTGGTGGGATAACTCATATGACTGGAGTACTGTCATGGATGGTTATAAACTGTTCAGGAAGGACAGGCAGGGCAGAAAAGGTGGGGGAGTAGCACTGTATGTAAGGGAGCAGTATGACTGCTCAGAGCTCCGGTACGAAACTGCAGAAAAACCTGAGTGTCTCTGGATTAAGTTTAGAAGTGTGTGCAACAAGAGTGATGTAGTGGTGGGAGTCTGCTATAGACCACCGGACCAGGGGGATGAGGTGGATGAGGCTTTCTTCCGGCAGCTCACGGAAGCTACTAGATCGCATGCCCTGATTCTCATGGGTGACTTTAATTTTCCTGATATCTGCTGGGAGAGCAATACAGCGGTGCATAGACAATCCAGGAAGTTTTTGGAAAGCGTAGGGGACAATTTCCTGGCGCAAGTGCTAGAGGAGCCAACTAGGGGGGGTGCTTTTCTTGACCTGCTGCTCACAAACCGGGTAGAATTAGTGGAGGAAGCAAAAGTGGATGGGAATCTGGGAGGCAGTGACCATGAGTTGGTTGAGTTCAGGATCCTGACGCAGGGAACAAAGGTAAGCAGCAGGATACGGACCCTGGACTTCAGGAAAGCAGACTTCGACTCCCTCAGGGAACGGATGGCCAGGATCCCCTGGGGGACTAACTTGAAGGGGAAAGGAGTCCAGGAGAGCTGGCTGTATTTCAAGGAATCCCTGTTGAGGTTACAGGGACAAACCATCCCGATGAGTCGAAAGAATAGTAAATATGGCAGGCGACCAACTTGGCTTAATGGTGAAATCCTAGCGGATCTTAAACATAAAAAAGAAGCTCACAAGAAGTGGAAGGTTGGACATATGACCAGGGAAGAGTATAAAAATATTGCTCGGGCATGTAGGAATGAAATCAGGAGGGCCAAATCGCACCTGGAGCTGCAGCTAGCCAGAGATGTCAAGAGTAACAAGAAGGGTTTCTTCAGGTATGTTGGCAACAAGAAGAAAGCCAAGGAATGTGTGGGCCCCTTACTGAATGAGGGAGGCAACCTAGTGACAGAGGATGTGGAAAAAGCTAATGTACTCAATGCTTTTTTTGCCTCTGTTTTCACTAACAAGGTCAGCTCCCAGACTGCTGCGCTGGGCATCACAAAATGGGGAAGAGATGGCCAGCCCTCTGTGGAGATAGAGGCGGTTAGGGACTATTTAGAAAAGCTGGACGTGCACAAGTCCATGGGGCCGGACGAGTTGCATCCGAGAGTGCTGAAGGAATTGGCGGCTGTGATTGCAGAGCCACTGGCCATTATCTTTGAAAACTCGTGGCGAACCGGGGAAGTCCCGGATGACTGGAAAAAGGCTAATGTAGTGCCAATCTTTAAAAAAGGGAAGAAGGAAGATCCTGGGAACTACAGGCCAGTCAGCCTCACCTCAGTCCCTGGAAAAATCATGGAGCAGGTCCTCAAAGAATCAATCCTGAAGCACTTGCATGAGAGGAAAGTGATCAGGAACAGCCAGCATGGATTCACCAAGGGAAGGTCATGCCTGACTAATCTAATCGCCTTTTATGATGAGATTACTGGTTCTGTGGATGAAGGG
Source organism: Lepidochelys olivacea (assembly GCF_965140295.1). Taxonomy (NCBI): domain Eukaryota; kingdom Metazoa; phylum Chordata; order Testudines; family Cheloniidae; genus Lepidochelys; species Lepidochelys olivacea. The sequence goes on from NC_140421.1 coordinate 744,988, forward strand.
AAAGCAGTGGATGTATTGTTTCTTGACTTTAGCAAAGCTTTTGACACGGTCTCCCATAGTATTCTTGTCAGCAAGTTAAGGAAGTATGGGCTGGATGAATGCACTATAAGGTGGGTAGAAAGCTGGCTAAATTGTCGGGCTCAACGGGTAGTGATCAATGGCTCCATGTCTAGTTGGCAGCCGGTATCAAGTGGAGTGCCCCAGGGGTCGGTCCTGGGGCCGGTTTTATTCAATATCTTCATAAATGATCTGGAGGATGGTGTGGATTGCACTCTCAGCAAATTTGCGGATGATACTAAACTGGGAGGAGTGGTAGATACGCTGGAGGGGAGGGATAGGATACAGAAGGACCTAGACAAATTGGAGGATTGGGCCAAAAGGAATCTGATGAGGTTCAATAAGGATAAGTGCAGGGTCCTGCACTTAGGACGGAAGAACCCAATGCACAGCTACAGACTAGGGACCGAATGGCTAGGCAGCAGTTCTGCAGAAAAGGACCTAGGGGTGACAGTGGACGAGAAGCTGGATATGAGTCAGCAGTGTGCCCTTGTTGCCAAGAAGGCCAATGGCATTTTGGGATGTATAAGTAGGGGCATAGCGAGCAGATCGAGGGACGTGATCGTTCCCCTCTATTCGACATTGGTGAGGCCTCATCTGGAGTACTGTGTCCAGTTTTGGGCCCCACACTTCAAGAAGGATGTGGATAAATTGGAGAGAGTCCAGCGAAGGGCAACAAAAATGATTAGGGGACTGGAACACATGAGTTATGAGGAGAGGCTGAGGGAGCTGGGATTGTTTAGCCTGCAGAAGAGAAGAATGAGGGGGGATTTGATAGCTGCTTTCAACTACCTGAAAGGGGGTTCCAAAGAGGATGGCTCTAGACTGTTCTCAATGGTAGCAGATGACAGAACGAGGAGTAATGGTCTCAAGTTGCAGTGGGGGAGGTTTAGATTGGATATTAGGAAAAACTTTTTCACTAAGAGGGTGGTGAAACACTGGAATGCGTTACCTAGGGAGGTGGTAGAATCTCCTTCCTTAGAGGTTTTTAAGGTCAGGCTTGACAAAGCCCTGGCTGGGATGATTTAACTGGGAATTGGTCCTGCTTTGAGCAGGGGGTTGGACTAGATGACCTTCTGGGGTCCCTTCCAACCCTGATATTCTATGATTCTATGATTCTATGGCCGCACATCACCGGCCAGGGGTTGGACCAGCTGCCTCTGCCTGTCCCCGGGCTGCCCCTCCGCAGGCCCAGGACCTCCGTAGGCCTTCGGCAAGGCCTGCAGCCTGGGGGTTCGCCAGGCTGGAGCCCCCCAGCTCCCTTGCCCCATTCCCCAGCCCTGCTCCACTTTGGCCTGCCCCCAGCTCCTGGCCCCAGCCCTCCTCTCAGGGCCAGCTGGGCCCGGATCGAGCTGGCCACACCTGCATCAGCTTAGCCCAGCCGCAGCCCTCGCCAGGGCTGCCTTGAACCCCGTTCTGCGGGAGTGTGTGCCCGTGTGTGCCCCTGTGTGCCCGTCTGTGCCTGAGTGTGTCCGTGTGTGTCCGTGTGTGCCTGTGTGTGTCCGTGTGCCCGTGTGCCCATGTGTCTGTGTGCTGGTGTGTGCCCCTGTGTGCCCCTGTGTGCCTGAGTGCCTGTGTGTGCCCGTGTGTGTCTGTGTGTGTCCGTGTGCCCGTGTGTGCCCGTGTGTGCCTGTGTGTGTCTGTGTGTGTCCGTGTGCCCCTGTGTGCCTGTGTGTGTCCATGTGCCTGTGTGTGCCCGTGTGTGCCTGAGGGTGTCTGTGTGCCCGTGTGTGCCCATGCGTGCCCATGTGTGCCTGTGTGTGCCCGTGTGTGTCCGTGTGCCCGTGTGTGCCTGTGTCTGTGTGCCCATGTGTCTGTGTGCCCCTGTGTGCCCCTGTGTGTGCCCCTGTGTGCCCGTGTGTGCCCACGTGCTGAGCAGAAGCCGTGGTGCCGCTCTGCCTGTGCGGGCTGCCCACGGTCAGGTCTCCGGAGGCTGGGCACGGCCCCGTGGGCTGCTCGGTGCCACCCAGGGAAGCCCGCAGCGGGCCGTGGGTTTTGAAATACAGCCCCTGTCAATCCGCGGTTCTCAGTCACGTCCCGGGAGGCTTGCTGGGCGTGACAGTGCCCAGCAGGGGCGGGCGGGCAGCACTAATGGGAATGGTGACGGGATTATGCACGAGGGCATTGAGGACACAGTGGGGAGCCTGGTGTGCAGGGGCCGGATCACACACGCCCCTTCCCCACACGCTGGCCAGGCTGGCAGAGAATTCGACAGCAGGCGAGGAGCCAGAGGAGACTTCAATGGTGCCAGGAGCACAGCGGGGCTCCTCTCACTGCCCTGCCCGTGCCCAGCCCGATAGGGGGTCCCCAGGGCCAGCACGGGGAGTGGGGGGCTGCCAGGGGCTGAGAGCATCGGCGCAGAGAACAAGATTCCAGCCCACGAGGGATCCCAGAGCCCCCTGCCCGGGCAGAGCCCCTGTCCCGGAGGCCCCCGACCAGACCGGGCAGATCCCTCTGCAAGCTGGCTGGTGTGTTGGGGCCCTTGGCTCAGCCCCACCCAGGATGCTGGCCCCTCGTCCCACGCCAAAGGCAGCTGGCTGCAGCCCCCGGGAAGGGCGCCCCAGGTGCCGTCTGGAACAGAGACGCACGCGCAGCCCGGGGCCCTGGCGGAGCGGAGCGGGGCGGCTTCTTGGCTGCGCCAGGCTGCGTTAGCCCAGGAGCCATCTCCTGCTGCAGGACGGGCTCTGTAATCAGCGGGGACAGGCCCATTTCTGTGCACGGCCCATGAATATTTATGCAATTTGTGCAGAACTGCCAGAGCCGTGGCACCAAGCGGATGTTCGAGGTCAGCCAAGCCCCCCGGCTCCCCACAGAGCCCCGCACACGCACTGGGGACTGGATCCCAGGCCAGCCCCTCCCGCCTGGCACAGAATGCCTGCCGGGGCGGCGAGGAGGGGCCCTATGGCCGGGGGGAGGAGTGCCCTCGGAGACGGGGGCAGGACTTGGAGGGGGCTTGGGACCGGACTTGAGGGAGAGAGAGGCCGAGGTTTGGGGGCAGTTCCCCCAAGGTCAGTGCATCTGGCTGACTTGGGGCTGGGGGGCGAGTTCCCGAGCGGGGCCCCGGCCAGCAGCACGTTCCCGCCACGCCCTCGGGGCAGATCCTCCTTTAACTCTCTGCCGGCCCTGCAGCCGCCTGGCTCTGCAGCCCCGGCCCCACGCGCTCCCGCGGGCACCACCCATGCGGGGCCCATGGTGGGGCCCTCGCCCCGGGGACGCAGGCCCAGACCGCAGCAGCGGGGTCGCATCGCGGAGAGTAACGGCCCTGCAGCCCCGAGAGCGTCGCGGAGCTGGGAACGCCGGCCTGCAACCCGCCAGCTCCGCAGCACGGGGGCGGGGGCAGGCGGGGGCAGGCGGGGTGTGGGGCAGGCGGGGGCAGGCGGGGTGTGGGGCAGGCGGGGGCCCGGGCAGGGTGTGGGGTGGGGGGGGGCAGGCTGGGCCCTGGGTGGGGTGTGGGGCAGGCGGGGGCAGGCCGGGCCAGAGCGGGGTGTGGGGCAGGCGGGGGCAGACTGGGTCCTGGGCGGGGTGTGGGGCAGGCGGGGGCTCAGGCGGGGTGTGGGGCAGGCGGGGACAGACTGGGCCCTGGGCGGGGTGTGGGGCAGGCGGGGGCCCAGGCGGGGTGTGGGGCAGGCGGGGGCAGACTGGGCCCTGGGCGGGGTGTGGGGCAGGCGGGGGCAGGCGGAGCCCTGGGCAGGCGGGGGCAGGCGGGGCCCAGGCGGGGTGTGGGGCAGACGGGGGCAGGCGGGGGCCCGGGCGGGGTTGGGGCAGGTGGGGGCAGGCCAGGCCAGGGCGGGGCAGAAGTAAATGCACAGCGGGGAAGGAGCCACTGACCACGGAGCCTGGCTGCCTCCCGCGGCACGGACAGAGGCGGGCGCGAACGCCCACGCGGCGATACCCCCAGCTGGGCCAGGCCCTGGTGTCAAGGGGCCCAAAGCTGTTGGCCGAGGGCCCAGCCTGCGGAGGGCTGGGGGGAGGGATCAGAGCTGGGGCTCAGGGACACCCCCAGAATCAAAGGAGCCAGCGTCCCCGAGGGAGCCTGGCAGCAGCTGGCTTGGCATGAACGGGCCGGTGCCCAGGAGGAGGGCGGGGTGCAGGGCCTGGGGCCCCGCCAGGGTCAGGGCAAGGTGCGGAGGGCCCAGTGCCCAGGAGGAGGGCGGGGTGCAGGGCCCGGGGCACGGGGCCCGGTCAGGGTCAGGGCAAGGCGCGGAGGGGCCGGTGCCCAGGAGGAGGGCGGGGTGCAGGGCCCGGGGCCCCGCCAGGGTCAGGGCAAGGTGCGGAGGGGCCGGTGCCCAGTGGCCCCAGCCTGGCCATGTGGAGTGTGACTCGAGCCAGGGGCTCGGGCCACGCCTGCGCTGGCAGGACAGGCTGGGACCCATCTCTCTAAAGGGACTTCCACGGCCCAGCCACCGTCTGTCTGTCTGTCTGGGGGCCGACCGCGGGCGGGTCGCTCCCCCAGGCTTTGGGCAGCCCCGAGAGCCGCCCACGGGTGAGTGTCCAGGAGTGGGAGCAGGACACCGAGCCCTGCTGGGTCAGAGAGCCCCAGCCTGGTGCAAACGGGCTGCCCCGGCCCTACCCAAGCAGTGCCCGGCTCCCAGACACACCAGCTGCCCATTGTGCCCGGGATTCTGGGGAAACGTGATCCCCAGGGTGTGGGAGGGACTGGGAGCCCCTCGGCTCACCCCACGCCCCCTGCTGCCCCCCAGCTCCCCGCCTAGCATGGGCATGGCACCCGCTGTGTGGAGATGCTCCTGCCTGGCATGGGGCAGGCGGGGCTGCGGGGCCCGGGCCGGCCCCGCTCTGGGCCACGGGCCCGCGGGTGAAGGGGCCCGTTCTGGGCCGGTGGCCGGAGCTGGCGAGCAGCGGGCGGGGGCAGGTGAGGTTTGCAGTGACGGGAACAACACATGATTAATCACGCGAGCAGCCCGGCCGGGCGGCCTCATGAATATTCAGTGCCGGGCTCTGCGCTAAATCTCGTGGAAATGTCAGGGCCCATTAGCCAGCTGGGGGGGCTGGACGCAGCTCCCTGCTGCAGCCCTGCCCCTGCCTGGCAGCCGGAGCCGCGCAGGGCTTCCTGGAGCGCTGCCAAAGGGCTGCACGAGCACGGGGCCAGGGGCCTGATGGAGAGGCCTGGGGTGTGAACCCCCCCGACACCCACAGCCTAGGGCCTGAGCCCCCAGAGCGTCCACATCCCTGGGTACCCCGAGCAGGCCCAGCCTGGGCTGCAGCAGCAGGAAAAGTATCGTTCACAGACGTTAAGGGCAGAATGGACCCCCCCGCCCCCCCCGGCAGTTCCTGCAACAGGCCCAGAGCCGTGGGGGGGCCAGAGCGGCGCTGTCCGGGGGGCCGTGGTACCTCTCGGTCCATGGAAGGGGTTTTCCCTGCCCCCGCTGCCTGCCCTGGGTGCTCTCAGCACAGGGCATGGGGCACCCGCCGGGAGTCACAGGATCACAGCCCAAAACAGAGCTTGTAGGTACAGAAACCTGGACCCCTCAGTCAGGTCCCTCTTGGGGGCCAGGGAGCCCAGATCCCCATCTGAGCCTCCCTCCATTTCCCCAGCCAGCTCCAAACTGAAACTCTCCTGCCCTCCTCTGGCCTGTGTCCCTTTCCCGGGCCAGGAGGCCACCTGGCAACAAAAATGATGAGGGGACTGGAACACAGGAGTTATGAGGAGAGGCTGAGGAAACTGGGGTTGTTTAGTCTGCAGAAGAGAAGACTGAGGGGGGATTTTATAGCAGCCTTCAACTACCTGAGAGGTGGTTCCAGAGAGGATGGCTCTAGACTGTTCTCAGCGGTAGAAGAGGACAGAATGAGGAGTAATGGTCTCAAGTTGCAGTGGGGGAGGTTTAGGTTGGATATTAGGAAAAACTTTTTCACGACGAGGGTGGTGAAACACTGGAATGCGTTACCTAGGGAGGTGGTGGAATCTCCTTCCCTGGAAGTTTTTAAGATCAGGCTTGACAAAGCCCTGGCTGGGATGATTTAGTCAGGGATCAGTCCTGCTTTGAGCAGGGGGTTGGACTAGATGACCTCCAGAGGTCCCTTCCAACCCTGATATTCTATGATTCTGGTCTCTTTGTTCTCCAACCCCTTCAGTCGGCACCTTTGCGGGGGGGGGGGGGGGGCCCAGGCCATCCCTGGCCAGGAGACAGGGTGTCGGCCATTCTCTGTGCACACACCATCACACTGGCCCTCTAGGGCTCTGCCACAATCACACCCCCTGATCCCCGCACCTGGATACTTAAGAAAGGCATAGGGGAAACTGAGGCACCCACACAGTATCCAGAGAGAACATTAAGAACAGTCCTGCTTCGTCACACCCACCCTGCACCTCCCGGGGACTGGATTTGTTGCTTCCCCTCCCGGCCCCCCCGTCTGCCTGGAGACCCTGCGTGGGCTCAGACCTTGAGGCAACCCCGCAGCCGCTGGAGGTGCTGGGTCCCCGGCCACGAGCTGGCGCTGGCAGGGAGCTGCTGGCCCTGGGCGCGTGTTGGCTCAGCCGGGGCAGTGCCCAGCAATTACACCGAGATCTTTAAGCTCTTAATCCTACTGAAGATTATCCCAAGGTCAGAGCGCCCGGCGCTGGCCAGGCAGGGAGCCAGCCGGGAGCCAGGGCAAAGCTGGCAGCAGGGCCAAGGCACCTCCCCTGGGCCCCGTGCCAACCCCACGGCCTCAGCCCCTGGTGCCAGCCCAGCCCACCCCAGGGGCATGCCGGATGTCGGCTGCCCCTGCAGAGCTCGTCCCCCACATCACTCAGCGTGTGCCCGGCTGCTGGGAGCCCCCCACAAGCCACCCCTCCCCAGCACCCGGCCGAGGGCAGCACCTGGGTCCAGAGCAGCTGGGTGAAGGGCCCCCCTAAGCGAGAGGCAGGTGTCCCGGATGCACAGGACCCGAGGGGTCTTGCTCTCCCTCCAGGGGAAACCATGCAGCTTCATCGCCTCCTGCGGCCGGACCTCTGGGCCTGGAGCCCCCTGCTTCCCACCGTGAGCTCCGGGCAGCGAGTCCCCCTTAGACAGACCCCGGCCGGTGTGACTGGGCTGTCAGTGCGCGCCTCCTCTCCCGTGGGGCACAGCCCCAGCCACGGGGACCCACCTGCGTCACACCAGCCTTGGGGACTGCAGCGCACCCGCCCACACCCCACTGGTGACGTTTGTAGGGTGGGGCAGTGGGGCAATGCGGGGGCAGGACCCGGACCCGGCACCGTCTGCTCCAAGGGGCACAAGCCAACACCGTGTGGTGTCATACGGCCAACGGTCTCCCCTCCATGGCCAGGCCACAGCCGCACCCCAGGTGGGGGCTCCCCGGGGAGCAGGGTCTCTGTGACCCACCCAGGGAGCAGCGGCTAATCCACTGGGTGTCCGCTCTCAAGGGCTTTCACCCGAACGCCTTTTCCCAGCCCGGTGACTCGCTTTGTGGCTGTTCCCTGCACTCGCTCCAGGCGGCACCGTCCTGGAATGTGGGCCCCAGGGTGGGCCGCAGGCTCCGGCTCATCGCGTACTGGGAAAATCCCACCCTGCGCCCACTCGCTTCTCCTGCCTGTGAGCCCAAGGGTCGCCCGGGGGCTCCTGTTTTGGGGTCCCTCTGTCCCCCAAACTCTTCAGTCCCTGCCCTCCAGGGTCCCGCGCCAGAGACACCCCTTAGAATCATAGAATCTCAGGGTTGGAAGGGACCCCAGAAGGTCATCTAGTCCAACCCCCTTCTCCGGGACCATGACACTGTGGCCACCCCGGGACAGCTGCTGAGCGCTGGAGGCAGGATCCCCCCAGGCACTGGGCCCAGGCCGCAGGCAAGGGGAGAGCCAGATCAGCCCACTCACGGCTCCCACAACACCTGGCTCCAGCACCCCCACCCTCCGCCAGCTCCTCAGGGGCAACCACACAGACACACCCGTTGCCCTCACACACGCTCCAGCCACTCACCCACCCACCCGGCGAGAGCCACTCACCCACTCACCTTCCACCCAGCCACCCAGACACCCGCCACCCACCCAGACACACGCCACCCACCCAGCGAGCCACTCACCCAGAGAGCCACCCACCTGTCCACTCACCCACCCACCCGGCGAGAGCCACTCACCTTCCACCCAGCCACACGCCACCCACCCAGCGAGCCACTCACCCAGAGAGCCACCCACCTGTCCACTCACCCACCCACCTGCCCACCCAGCCCCCCATTCACCCAGCCCCCCAGTGAGCCACCCACCCACTCACCTTCCACCCACCCACCCAGACACACGCCACCCACACAGTGAGCCACTCACCCACAGAATAACCCACCCACCCACTCACCTTCCACCCAGCCACCCACCCACTCACCCGCCCACCCAGAGAGCCACCCACACCCCCTCACACACTCACTCACCCAGCCCCCAGCAGACCCTCCCTGCACCTGCCAACTCTCCACTATACGCTAATGGGTCTCTTTCTGGTAGAGACGGGGAAGGTAGAGACGCTTTATTACGATTGTTATAATTAAAGGGAAAGAGGAATAGCAATTGGTATTTCATAGATAGATAGATAGATAGATAGATAGATAGATAGATAGATAGATAGATGGGGTGTATGGGGTTAGATGGATAGACAAATAGATGGAGGGAGTGTATGGGGATAGATAGATAGGAGTGTATGGGATGGATGGATGGAGGGGGTGTATGGGGATGGATAAATGGAGGGATGGAGGGGGATGGATAGATAGATGGGGGGTGTAGGGGATGGATGGATGGATGGAGGGGGATGGATAGATAGATGGGGGGTGTATGGGATGGATGGATTGGATGGAGGGGGTGTACGGGGATGGATAGATGGAGGGATGGAGGGAGGGGGATGGATAGGTAGATGGGGGTGTATGGGATGGAGGGATGGAGGGAGGGGCATGGATAGATAGATGGGGGGTGTATGGGAGGGAGGGATGGAGGGAGGAGCATGGATAGATAGATGGGGGTGTATGGGATGGATGGATGGATGGAGGGAGGGGCATGGATAGATAGATGAGGGTGTATGGGATGGATGGATGGAGGGGGATGGATAGATAGATGGGGGTGTATGGGATGGATGGATGGAGGGGGATGGATAGATAGATGGGGGTGTATGGGATGGATGGATGGAGGGGGATGGATAGATAGATGGGGGTGTATGGGAGGGATGGATGGAGGGATGGAGGGAGGGGGATGGATAGATAGATGGGGGTGTATGGGATGGAGGGAGGGATGGAGGGAGGGGCATGGATAGATAGATGGGGGTGTATGGGATGGATAGATGGGGGTGTATGGGATAGACGGGCGGATGGATGGATGGGTGGAGGGGGTGGAGGGGGTGAGCTGGATAGACAGACAGACAGACAGATTTATAACCCCTCTGAATCGCTCCCTCTGGAGCAGTGCTGTCACCTTGTCTCTTCTCAGGCTTCTCCGAGCCCCCAGGGACGCGGCGTCAGCGTGAGAGCAGGTTATTAATAAATGAGGAGGGGGCTGGAATTCATTTGACTCTAAAGTAGCTGAGATACTGAACTGCTCTTTTCAAATGTGCTTTTAATCAGAAAGAAAAGACAAGAAGTTTGAACAATTAGGGAGTAATGAGCAGCTTAAAAAGCAGCTCGGGAGAGAAGCTCAGGTTTACAGCACTTTGGAAATGGGAGGCTAATGCGAAGTGCATTTCTGCACGCGCGCGCCCCTCGTGCTGACGGAACGCAAACCGTGGAAAGTTTGGACAGGCACCGCTCAGCCGGCAGGGAGGCGGCCAGGGAACGCGGAGGACTGGGGGGGACCAGAGGGCTGGAGAGAGCAGGTGCGGTTCTGGGCTCAGCGAAGGCCGGAGGAGCAGTGCCGGCCGATTGTCCAGGAAGTCCAACGTCTGTGCCCCGTAAGAGCAGAGCAGAGCAGGGGCTTGGCGTGTGCAGGCGCCTGCAGGAAGCAGCCCAACGGGGGCACCGGGGTGCAGGGCGAGCAGGACGGGCGATGCTGTGGGCAGAGGGACGCACCCTGGCGCAGGCTGCCTCAGTTCCCCCCACTCAGCCCCGCGGGTCAGGAGGGGGGTTTGCTCACACCAGGTTCCTGCGGCCCGTCCCTGCACTGGGAATGAAGGGGGCAGGCAAGCACGACTGGGGCCTTTTCATAGGAACAGGGGCGCTGCGGGAGGGAGGGGCTGGGGGAACAGCCCCGAGCGGCGATGGGGAGCCCCCCAAAACCCCACACGCCGATGGGCCCCTGCTCCCCCATGCGCCTGGCCGTGGAACTAGCACAGGCAGGTGGAGATGGCACCCGGCACCCCCCGCACTCGCCCCAGCCCGCCTGGACAGACGGACACTCCTTCGGGGACATGGCACAGGGGAGGGGCCCAGGCCCTGGCCCTCCCTGCACAGAGATCCTCGCAGCGGCCAGGGTTGGGGACCTGTGGGGCCCGGGGCCCAGTCCGGCAGGGTGCCACCTTCCTCTGGGCAGCACGGGTGTGGCAGGCTGCCCCGGGCTGGGGGAGGGCAGCGCTCGGAGCTGGGCACATTTATGCCCACTTTGCCCGGGGCTGAATGACAATGGGCGGGGGGCAGCTTCTATGCATGGAAACAACCCATGAGGCGAGGGCAGAGCAGGGCCAGGCCGGGCCAAGGGGCCCTGTATTTAGACTGGTCCGTCCCCCATCCCCCAGTGCCCCACGGGTGCCTCGTCTGGGCTGACGGGAGAGCCGGCTGGGTATCCGAGCAGGGAAGCTGGGGGATGCTGCCCCGCCCTGCGATGTGGCAGGGGGCAGAGACTGGCCGGGGGGGCTCTCTGGTCCCCAGGGCTTGGCTTGGGGATCGGCCTTGCTCCCCACATAGGCCCAGGCTGGGGTCCCCTCCATGTTCATGCTGGGGGGGCGGCTGCCCCGCTCTGCCCTGCCGGCCCCACACCCCGGAGGAGACGGCTTGTCCGTCCGTCTCAGGGCCCCGAGACCCCTGAGCCACGGCGGCAGGCGGGAGCTGGGAGCCGGGCTGCCTGGGAAAGCTAAGGTGGGAGGGACAACGGGCGGCAACCCTTTAAGGAGCTGGCGTCCGGCCTGGCGTTACAGCTCCGGGGCTGCAATTCCCCAGCGGGCGTTTGGGAGCAAACCAACCCCCAGCAAATCAAAGCAATAAATCGCTGCCTGGTGCGGCCCCCCGCCCCCCTGCGGGCCCCCGGCGTGATTTCCCAGGTGAGCCCCGCTCCGGCACGAAGCAATCAGCTCCTCTTTTGCCACGCGGCAGGCTGATTTATCCCCGCATTGCCGCGCCGGCGAGGGCAGGGACCGGGATGATGCATGGGCGGGGGCAGGGGCGGGGGGCCCTGCTGCACGCGCCGGCCACCGCTCCGTCGTCAGCTCATTTTAATATGTGACAAATCAAAGCTACGGTGGCGAGTGGCGGCCGCCCTGGGGAGATTTATGGGGGTTCAGGGCTGACGGCTGCTCCCCGGGTCGGTCAATCCAGCCCACGGCACCCGCGCCGCAGCCCCCGGGACCTGGCTCCTGAGTGAGGCATCCTGCCGCCCCGGTGCCCCAGCTGCCAGGCAGGGTGCAGCCAGGGTGCCAGGGCAAGAGAGTTTAACCCTTTCGCTCCCACGGAGCTTCATCCAGGCCAGGCCAGCAGGCGCTGCTCGGGGGTGGCGGGGAGGAGGCAGGGCTCAGCCGGCGCGGTGGGGATGGACACCTGGCTGCACCGAGGGGTGGGAGCCGGGTCCCATCAGCAGCACCGGGCCAGCGCCGACCCGGCCCCAGGGCCATGGCACCGGGGAGCCAATGTCTGCGACCCTTGGAGATTCGCGCCTGGAGGTACCAGAGACAGGCCGGAGGCTGGCGAACCCTTGGGATTCTTCCGTCCCCTCCGGCCCTGTCGACTCCTGGAGCTCCCGGGTCACACCTGCTTCCCCACAGGACTCATCCTCCAGAATCTGTGACCTCGCCACTGACCCCATGTACCCGAGTCCCCACCGTGGGGCACTGCCAGCCCCCTATCCCCCAGCGAGGGCCACTGCCAGCCCCCAGCCCCTAGCGTAGGGCCCTGTCAGTCCCCCAGCCCCCAGCATAAGGCACTGCCAGTCCCCTCCACCCCCCAGTGTGGGGCAGTGACAAAGTGGGGGAGTTTAGTGTTTTTCTTTGTTTCCTATGGGGGATTTTCTTGGTTTTCCTGTGGGTTGCATGCAGAGGGGGTGGGACTCAGTTTCCCTGGGTGTTACGGGTTTAACGAGGGGATGGGAGAGGGAGTTTGTTGGGACACAGGACCGGCGAGGGAACTTGGGACCCCGGCCAATGGCCTGGAGAATGGAGACCCCAGCGACTGGGGACCGGGAGGCCCAGCTCAGGAGTCCCAGCCGGGTCTGGCCAGCGGGAGGACAATGGGCTGAGAAGAGGGGACCCCGGTGACCTGACCAGCCGGGTCCAGCCAGAGGGGCCAGAGCACAGATGAGGGGAGAGGGGGCCCAGGAGACCCTGTTTACGACCCTGTTTACCTGGAGAGAAGACAATGGACCGGGGAGGAGCTGTTGGGGGAGATGATATGGGATGATCGTCTGGAGGGAGGCGGTGGCTGGACTGGGGAAAGAGCAGCCAGGGGGCTGGGTTCAGACACTCAATAAATCCTCCTGTGTTACACCAGCTGAGAGTGGCTCTGGTCTAGAGAACAGGGCGGGGCGGGGGGGGGATTATTCCCTCTAGGAGTGAAGGCACCAGGGGTCCAGAGCGAGGGGACCCATGGCAGAGACAGGCGTGCTGGAGGCTCAGAGTGCGGCTCCACGAGGTGGAGGGGCTTAACCCGAGAGAGAGAGTGGCCCCCCCGAGAAGGGCTGTCGCACTGAAGGGGGTTTTCCCCAGGGACCATACGGGCCAAGAGTAGACACGACCTGGGAACCCATGATGGACACTGCCAGCCCCCTAGTCCCCAGCGTGGGGCACTGCCAGGCCCCCATTCACCAGTGAAGGGCACTGCCAAACCCCCAGACCCCAGCATAGGGCACTGCCAGCCCCCATCTCATCTGTCAGCCCTGCCCCTTAGTCTGTGGTTACTGGTATGGACACGGGTGTCGAACTAGCCGTCCCCCACCTGGGGGTCTCTGGTGCCAGGGTGCCCCTCCCCTCATGCTGGGTTCCTGGTGGCTCAAGGGTGGTGCATTTATCCGCCGGTGTCGGGGGCCCGCAAGCAAAGGCTGGTCACAGCGAATTCCCAGCCCCACTGGGCGGCACAGACCTAATTGTAAAGTGGACTTACTGCCCCCAGGCCCGCCACAGCACCTGGTGGCTCTGGTCAGTGGCCCAGTTCTGGCAAACCCAGACTTTGACAAGCCCTTTGTGGTGTTCACCGATGCCTCCGACACGGGACTGGGGGCGGTGTTAATGCAGGAGGATGAAAAGGGGGAGAGACACCCCATCGTCTACCTGAGCAAGAAGTTGCTACCCCGGGAGCAACACTACGCGGCCATCGAGAAGGAGTGCCTGGCCATGGTGTGGGCCCTCAAGAAACTAGAGCCCTATCTCTTCGGGCGACACTTCACCGTCTACACCGACCACTCTCCCCTGACCTGGCTGCACCAGATGAAAGGAGCCAACGCCAAGCTCCTGAGATGGAGCCTGCTCCTGCAGGATTACGACATGGACGTGGTCCACGTGAAGGGAAGTGCCAACCTGATAGCGGATGCGCTGTCCCGGAGAGGGGGCCCCGAACTTCCCCAGGTCACTGGTCAGCGTGACCCCGCTCAGTTCAGTCTCAAAGGGGGGAGAGATGTGAGGATGTGACGCAGCAGGGAGGGGGGAGTGTTGACCTGGGGATGTGCCCTGGGGAGTTTTACTGGGAGTATCAGCATTGGGGAGGGGATAGCGGGGTGGGGGGGGGAGGAGATTCACTGGAGGGAGGAGACCTGAGCCTGTCACCTGAGCTGGGAGGGGGTTGGGGCCAGGTGACTCCTTTTGCCTGGGAAAGCTGGACAAAGGCTGGAGGAGGAGTGGGGGGGTGGGGGGACTGGGTGAGTCGCCTGGAGGGGTTTTGAGTTGGGAGTGGACTGGGGAAATCGAGGGAACCCCAGGGCTGGGGTCTAAGCTCCTTGCCCCCCAGAAGAACCTGTCTGAGGGGTCCTGATTGTAGCAACAAGCTCTGTGTTAGACCATGTTCCTGTCGTCCCATAAACCTTCCGCTTTACTGGCTGGCTGAGAGTCCCAGGGAATCGCAGGAAGAGGGGTGCAGGGCTCAGACTCCCCCACATGCCGTGACTCCACCTTGAACCCGGGGGGAGAAACCCAGCTCCTCCAAGGAACCCCTGCCCCAGCCAGCCGCAGAGCCCCCGGACCCAAGCACCACCTAGGCCTGGCGACAGCCTGAACTCTGCCCCCGCAGGCTCCCCAGCCCAGCCTTGACTCTCTGCTGCCCGGCGCCAGGCCGTGACGAAGCGGGAGGGACTTTTCTTCACGTTTTGCGTGAATAGTATTTGTACCTCAGTTTCCCCTGCATACAATGCCCAGGTGGTGGGACAAGGGGTGTGATTTTTGCTGAGACCCTAGTGGGCAGGTGAAGGTGCCTCTAGCTGCTGGCGCGGAGAACGGCCGAAACACTTCGGGACCTGGCAAGTGATGGCCGGGGGGCTCCTGGCCCTGGGGCATGGCCCTGAGGGGAGACGCTGCCCCAGAGCCCTGGCTGGCGTCACTCCGCGCTGGGACTCCGGGGCACGTGGCGCCCGGCTCCGTGGCTCAGAGGGGTGAAAAGGGAGCAGGCCGCGCGAGGTGGGTGGGGAATCCCCCATCGCCGCAGCTCCCGCCTCGCAGGGAGGAGGATTTCCTGCGCCCCAGGACATGTCCGCGCAAGGGGGCCGCGGAGCCCCTGCAGCACGGTACCTACTGACCGGCCCTCGGCGGGGGCACAGCTCGGGGCACGGCCCCCCAGGCACAGAAGGAAACGGCTGGACCAACATTCCCACATTCGTCACACGGGGCCCGGCCCGGCCTGGTGCTGTGTCGGGGTGTAGGGGCGCAGCGTATCGGGGTGCAGGTGGCTGTGCTGGGGTGTTTCCGCAGCCAGCTCCAAACTGAAACCCCCTCCAGCCGTCTGCCCCAGCCTTCGGGGCCAAAGGCGTCACCTGGCCCCAACCCCCTTCCTGGGCTCAGGTTACAGGCTCAGGTATCGTCCCTCCAGTGAAGCCCCCCCCCATATCCCCAATGGAGACAGTCCCAGTAAAACTCCCCCGCAGCATCCCCAGGTCACTCCGTCCCACTCCCTGCTCCCTCACTGAAGGCGGCAGGGCCGGGGCATTGGGGTGCTGCTGTGTCGAGGCGCAGGGGGCTGGGGGGTGTTGGGGTGGTGCGGTGTCGGGGGGCGGGGCTGGGGGGGTCGGGGTGGTGCAGTGTCGGGGGGCGTGGGGGGCTGGGGGCGTCCGGGTGGTGCGGTGTTGGGATGCAAGTGGCAGGGTTGGGGGTGTCGGGGAGCTGGGAGTGTTGGGGGCGGGGGGCGGGGCGTAGGGGGTGTCAGGGTGGTGCAATGTCGAGGCATGGGGGGCTGGGGGGCGTCGGGGTGGTGCGGTGTCGGGGGTGGGGGGCGGGGCTGGGGGCATCGGGGTGGTGCGGTGTCGGGGGGTGGGGGGTGGGGGGCTGGGGGCGTCGGGGTGGTGCGGTGTCGGGGGGTGGGGGGTGGGGGGCTGGGGGCGTCGGGGTGGTGCGGTGTCGGGGGTGGGGGGCGGGGCTGGGGGCATCGGGGTGGTGCGGTGTCGGGGGGTGGGGGGTGGGGGGCTGGGGGCGTCGGGGTGGTGCGGTGTCGGGGGTGGGGGGCGGGGCTGGGGGCGTCGGGGTGGTGCGGTGTCGGGGGTGGAGGGCGGGGCTGGGGGCGTCGGGGTGGTGCGGTGTCGGGGGGTGGGGGGCTGGGGGCGTCGGGGTGGTGCGGTGTCGGGGGGCGGGGGGCGGGGCTGGGGGCGTCAGGGTGCTGAGGTGTTGGGGTGCAAGTGGCAGGGTTGGGGGTGTCGGGGAGCTGGGAGTGTTGGGGGCGGGGGGCAGGGCGGGGGGTGTCAGGGTGGTGCAATGTCAAGGCGTGGGGGGCTGGGGGCGTCGGGGTGGTGCGGTGTCAGGGGCGGGGGGCGGGGCTGGGGGCGTCGGGGTGGTGCGGTATCGGGGGGCGTGGGGGGCTGGGGGCGTCCGGGTGGTGCGGTGTTGGGGTGCAAGTGGCAGGGCTGGGGGTGTCGGGGAGCTGGGAGTGTTGGGGGCGGGGGGCGGGGCGTAGGGGGTGTCAGGGTGGTGCAATGTCGAGGCATGGGGGGCTGGGGGGTGTTGGGGTGGTGCGGTGTCGGGGGGCGGGGCTGGGGGCATCGGGGTGGTGCGGTGTCGGGGGTGGGGGGCGGGGCTGGGGGCGTCGGGGTGGTGCGGTGTCGGGGGGCGGGGGGCGGGGGGCTGGGGGCGTCGGGGTGGTGCGGTGTCGGGGGGCGGGGGGCGGGGGGCTGGGGGCGGGGGGCGTCGGGGTGGTGCGGTGTCGGGGGGCAGGTGGCGGGGCGGGGGGCGTCGGGGTGGTGCGGTGGCGGGGGGCGGGGGGCGGGGGGCGTCGGGGTGGTGCGGTGTCGGGGGGCGGGGGACGGGGCTGGGGGCGTCGGGGGGCGGGGGGCGGGGGGCTGGGGGCGTCGGGGTGGTGCGGTGTCGGGGGGCGGGGGGCTGGGGGCGTCGGAGTGGTGCGGTGTCGGGGGGCGGGGGGCGGGGGGCTGGGGGCGTCGGGGTGGTGCGGTGTCGGGGGGCGGGGGGCTGGGGGCGTCGGGGTGGTGCGGTGTCGGGGGGTGGGGGGCGGGGCTGGGGGCGTCGGGGTGGTGCGGTGTCGGGGGGCGGGGGGCTGGGGGCGTCGGGGTGGTGCGGTGTCGGGGGGCGGGGGCGGGGACCTGGGGGCGTCGGGGTGGTGCGGTGTCGGGGGGCGGTGTCGGGGGGCGGGGGGCGTCGGGGTGGTGCGGTGTCGGGGGGCGGGGGTGGGGGGCTGGGGGCGTCGGGGTGGTGCGGTGTCGGGGGGCGGGGGGCGGGGGGCGTCGGGGTGGTGCGGTGTCGGGGGGCGGGGGCGGGGGGCGGGGGGCGTCGGGGTGGTGCGGTGTCGGGGGGCGGGGGACGGGGCTGGGGGCGTCGGGGTGGTGCGGTGTCGGGGGGCGGGGGACGGGGCTGGGGGCGTCGGGGCGGGGCGGGGGGCGTCGGGGTGGTGCGGTGTCGGGGGGCGGGGGGTGGGGGGCTGGGGGCGTCGGGGTGGTGCGGTGTCGGGGGTGGGGGGTGGGGGGCTGGGGGCGTCGGGGTGGTGCGGTGTCGGGGGGCGGGGGGCGGGGCTGGGGGCGTCAGGGTGGTGAGGTGTTGGGGTGCAAGTGGCAGGGTTGGGGGTGTCGGGGAGCTGGGAGTGTTGGGGGCGGGGGGCAGGGCGGGGGGGTGTCAGGGTGGTGCAATGTCAAGGCGTGGGGGGCTGGGGGCGTCGGGGTGGTGCGGTGTCAGGGGCGGGGGGCGGGGCTGGGGGCGTCGGGGTGGTGCGGTGTCGGGGGGCGTGGGGGGCTGGGGGCGTCCGGGTGGTGCGGTGTTGGGGTGCAAGTGGCAGGGTTGGGGGTGTCGGGGAGCTGGGAGTGTTGGGGGCGGGGGGCGGGGCGTAGGGGGTGTCAGGGTGGTGCAATGTCGAGGCATGGGGGGCTGGGGGGTGTTGGGGTGGTGCGGTGTCGGGGGGCGGGGCTGGGGGCATCGGGGTGGTGCGGTGTCGGGGGTGGGGGGCGGGGCTGGGGGCGTCGGGGTGGTGCGGTGTCGGGGGGCGGGGGGCGGGGGGCTCGGGGCGTCGGGGTGGTGCGGTGTCGGGGGGCGGGGGGCGGGGGGCTGGGGGCGTCGGGGTGGTGCGGGGGCGGGGGGCGGGGGGCGTCGGGGTGGTGCGGTGTCGGGGGGCAGGTGGCGGGGCGGGGGGCGTCGGGGTGGAGCGGTGGCGGGGGGCGGGGGGCGGGGGGCGTCGGGGTGGTGCGGTGTCGGGGGGCGGGGGACGGGGCTGGGGGCGTCGGGGGGCGGGGGGCGGGGGGCTGGGGGCGTCGGGGTGGTGCGGTGTCGGGGGTGGGGGGCGGGGCTGGGGGCGTCGGGGTGGTGCGGTGTCGGGGGGCGGGGGGCGGGGGGCGTCGGGGTGGTGCGGTGTCGGGGGGCGGGGGTGGGGGGCTGGGGGCGTCGGGGTGGTGCGGTGTCGGGGGGCGGGGGGCGGGGCTGGGGGCGTCGGGGTGGTGCGGTGTCGGGGGGCGGGGGGCGGGGGGCTCGGGGCGTCGGGGTGGTGCGGTGTCGGGGGGCGGGGGGCGGGGCTGGGGGCGTCGGGGTGGTGCGGTGTCGGGGGGCGGTGTCGGGGGGCTGGGGGCGTCGGGGTGGTGCGGTGTCGGGGGGCGGGGGGCTGGGGGCGTCGGGGTGGTGCGGTGTCGGGGGGCGGGGGTGGGGGGCTGGGGGCGTCGGGATGGTGCGGTGTCGGGGGGTGGGGGGCGGGGCTGGGGGCGTCGGGGTGGTGCGGTGTCGGGGGGCGGGGGGCGTCGGGGTGGTGCGGTGTCGGGGGGCGGGGGCGGGGGGCGGGGGGCGTCGGGGTGGTGCGGTGTCGGGGGGCGGGGGACGGGGCTGGGGGCGTCGGGGTGGTGCGGTGTCGGGGGACGGGGGGCTGGGCTGGGGGCGTCGGGGTGGTGCGGTGTCGGGGGGCGGGGGGCGGGGGGCTGGGGGCGCCGGGGTGGTGCGGTGTCGGGGGGCGGGGGCGGGGACCTGGGGGCGTCGGGGTGGTGCGGTGTCGGGGGGCGGTGTCGGGGGGCTGGGGGCGTCGGGGTGGTGCGGTGTCGGGGGGCGGGGGGCGGAGGGCGGGGGGCGTCGGGGTGGTGCGGTGTCGGGGGGCGGGGGGCTGGGGGCGTCGGGGTGGTGCGGTGTCGGAGGGTGGGGGGCGGGGCTGGGGGCGTCGGGGTGGTGCGGTGTCGGGGGGCGGGGGGCGGGGGGCGGGGGGCGTCGGGGTGGTGCGGTGTCGGGGGGCGGGGGGCTGGGGGCGTCGGGGTGGTGCGGTGTCGGGGGGCGGGGGACGGGGCTGGGGGCGTCGGGGTGGTGCGGTGTCGGGGGACGGGGGGCTGGGGGCGTCGGGGTGGTGCGGTGTCGGGGGGCGGGGGGCGGGGGGCTGGGGGCGTCGGGGTGGTGCGGTGTCGGGGTGCGGGGGACGGGGCTGGGGGCGTCGGGGTGGTGCGGTGTCGGGGGGCGGGGGGCGGGGGGCGTCGGGGTGGTGCGGTGTCGGGGGGCAGGCGGCGGGGCTGGGGGCGTCGGGGTGGTGCGGTGTCGGGGGGCGGGGGGCGGGGGGCGTCGGGGTGGTGCGGTGTCGGGGGGCGGGGGGCGGGGGGCTGGGGGCGTCGGGGTGGTGCGGTGTCGGGGGGCGGGGGGCGTCGGGGAGGTGCGGTGTCGGGGGGCGGGGGGTGGGGGGCTGGGGGCGTCGGGGTGGTGCGGTGTCGGGGGGCGGGGGACGGGGCTGGGGGCGTCGGGGTGGTGCGGTGTCGGGGGGCGGGGGGCTGGGGGCGTCGGGGTGGTGCGGTGTCGGGGGCGGGGGGCGGGGGGCGTCGGGGTGGTGCGGTGTCGGGGGGCGGGGGCGGGGGGCTGGGGGCGTCGGGGTGGTGCGGTGTCGGGGGGCGGGGGGCGGGGGGCGGGGCTGGGGGCGTCGGGGTGGTGCGGTGTCGGGGGGTGGGGGTGGGAGGCTGGGGGCGTCGGGGTGGTGCGGTGTCGGGGGGTGGGGGGTGGGGGGCTGGGGGCGTCGGGGTGGTGCGGTGTCGGGGGGCGGGGGCGGGGACCTGGGGGCGTCGGGGTGGTGTGGTGTCGGGGGGCGGTGTCGGGGGGCTGGGGGCGTCGGGGTGGTGCGGTGTCGGGGGGCGGGGGGTGGGGGGCTGGGGGCGTCGGGGTGGTGCGGTGTCGGGGGGCGTGGGTGGGGGGCTGGGGGTGTCGGGGGGCGGGGGGCTGGGGGCGTCGGGGTGGTGCGGTGTCGGGGGGCAGGCGGCGGGGCGGGGGACGGGGCGGGGGGCGTCGGGGTGGTGCGGTGTCGGGGGGCGGGGGGCGTCGGGGGGCGGGGGGCTGGGGGTGTCGGGGTGGTGCGGTGTCGGGGGGCGGGGGGCGGGGGGCTGGGGGCGTCGGGGTGGTGCGGTGTCGGGGGGCTGGGGGCGGGGCTGGGGGGGTCGGGGTGGTGCGGTGTCGGGGGGCGGGGGTGGGGGGCTGGGGGCGTCGGGGTGGTGCGGTGTCGGGGGGCGGGGGCGGGGGGCTGGGGGCGTCGGGGTGGTGCGGTGTCGGGGGGCGGGGGCGGGGGGCTGGGGGCGTCGGGGTGGTGCGGTGTCGGGGGGCGGGGGGCGGGGGGCTGGGGGCGTCGGGGTGGTGCGGTGTCGGGGGGCTGGGGGCGGGGCTGGGGGGGTCGGGGTGGTGCGGTGTCGGGGGGCGGGGGTGGGGGGCTGGGGGCGTCGGGGTGGTGCGGTGTCGGGGGGCAGGCAGCGGGGCTGGGGGCGTCGGGGTGGTGCGGTGTCGGGGGGCAGGCGGCGGGGCTGGGGGCGTCGGGGTGGTGCGGTGTCGGGGGGCGGGGGGCGGGGGGCATCGGGGTGGTGCGGTGTCGGGGGGCGGGGGGTGGGGGGCTGGGGGCGTCGGGGTGGTGCGGTGTCGGGGGGCGGGGGGCGGGGCTGGGGGCGTCGGGGTGGTGCGGTGTCGGGGGGCGGGGGGCGGGGGGCGTCGGGGTGGTGCGGTGTCGGGGGGCGGGGGGTGGGGGGCTGGGGGCGTCGGGGTGGTGCGGTGTCGGGGGGTGGGGGGCTGGGGGGGTTGGGGTGGTGCGGTGTCGGGGGGCGGGGGTGGGGGGCGGGGGGCGTCAGGGTGGTGCGGTGTCGGGGGGCGGGGGGCGGGGCGGGGGGCGTCGGGGTGGTGCGGTGTCGGGGGGTGGGGGGCTGGGGGCGTCGGGGTGGTGCGGTGTCGGGGGGCGGTGTCGGGGGGCTGGGGGCGTCGGGGTGGTGCGGTGTCGGGGGGCGGGGGTGGTGGCTGGGGGCGTTGGGGTGGTGCGGTGTCGGGGAGCTGGGAGTGTTGGGGGCGGGGGGCGGGGCGTAGGGGGTGTCAGGGTGGTGCAATGTCGAGGCATGGGGGGCTGGGGGGTGTTGGGGTGGTGCGGTGTCGGGGGGCGGGGCTGGGGGCATCGGGGTGGTGCGGTGTCGGGGGTGGGGGGCGGGGCTGGGGGCGTCGGGGTGGTGCGGTGTCGGGGGGCGGGGGGCGGGGGGCTCGGGGCGTCGGGGTGGTGCGGTGTCGGGGGGCGGGGGGCGGGGGGCTGGGGGCGTCGGGGTGGTGCGGGGGCGGGGGGCGGGGGGCGTCGGGGTGGTGCGGTGTCGGGGGGCAGGTGGCGGGGCGGGGGGCGTCGGGGTGGAGCGGTGGCGGGGGGCGGGGGGCGGGGGGCGTCGGGGTGGTGCGGTGTCGGGGGGCGGGGGACGGGGCTGGGGGCGTCGGGGGGCGGGGGGCGGGGGGCTGGGGGCGTCGGGGTGGTGCGGTGTCGGGGGTGGGGGGCGGGGCTGGGGGCGTCGGGGTGGTGCGGTGTCGGGGGGCGGGGGGCGGGGGGCGTCGGGGTGGTGCGGTGTCGGGGGGCGGGGGTGGGGGGCTGGGGGCGTCGGGGTGGTGCGGTGTCGGGGGGCGGGGGGCGGGGCTGGGGGCGTCGGGGTGGTGCGGTGTCGGGGGGCGGGGGGCGGGGGGCTCGGGGCGTCGGGGTGGTGCGGTGTCGGGGGGCGGGGGGCGGGGCTGGGGGCGTCGGGGTGGTGCGGTGTCGGGGGGCGGTGTCGGGGGGCTGGGGGCGTCGGGGTGGTGCGGTGTCGGGGGGCGGGGGGCTGGGGGCGTCGGGGTGGTGCGGTGTCGGGGGGCGGGGGTGGGGGGCTGGGGGCGTCGGGATGGTGCGGTGTCGGGGGGTGGGGGGCGGGGCTGGGGGCGTCGGGGTGGTGCGGTGTCGGGGGGCGGGGGGCGTCGGGGTGGTGCGGTGTCGGGGGGCGGGGGCGGGGGGCGGGGGGCGTCGGGGTGGTGCGGTGTCGGGGGGCGGGGGACGGGGCTGGGGGCGTCGGGGTGGTGCGGTGTCGGGGGACGGGGGGCTGGGCTGGGGGCGTCGGGGTGGTGCGGTGTCGGGGGGCGGGGGGCGGGGGGCTGGGGGCGCCGGGGTGGTGCGGTGTCGGGGGGCGGGGGCGGGGACCTGGGGGCGTCGGGGTGGTGCGGTGTCGGGGGGCGGTGTCGGGGGGCTGGGGGCGTCGGGGTGGTGCGGTGTCGGGGGGCGGGGGGCGGAGGGCGGGGGGCGTCGGGGTGGTGCGGTGTCGGGGGGCGGGGGGCTGGGGGCGTCGGGGTGGTGCGGTGTCGGAGGGTGGGGGGCGGGGCTGGGGGCGTCGGGGTGGTGCGGTGTCGGGGGGCGGGGGGCGGGGGGCGGGGGGCGTCGGGGTGGTGCGGTGTCGGGGGGCGGGGGGCTGGGGGCGTCGGGGTGGTGCGGTGTCGGGGGGCGGGGGACGGGGCTGGGGGCGTCGGGGTGGTGCGGTGTCGGGGGACGGGGGGCTGGGGGCGTCGGGGTGGTGCGGTGTCGGGGGGCGGGGGGCGGGGGGCTGGGGGCGTCGGGGTGGTGCGGTGTCGGGGTGCGGGGGACGGGGCTGGGGGCGTCGGGGTGGTGCGGTGTCGGGGGGCGGGGGGCGGGGGGCGTCGGGGTGGTGCGGTGTCGGGGGGCAGGCGGCGGGGCTGGGGGCGTCGGGGTGGTGCGGTGTCGGGGGGCGGGGGGCGGGGGGCGTCGGGGTGGTGCGGTGTCGGGGGGCGGGGGGCGGGGGGCTGGGGGCGTCGGGGTGGTGCGGTGTCGGGGGGCGGGGGGCGTCGGGGAGGTGCGGTGTCGGGGGGCGGGGGGTGGGGGGCTGGGGGCGTCGGGGTGGTGCGGTGTCGGGGGGCGGGGGACGGGGCTGGGGGCGTCGGGGTGGTGCGGTGTCGGGGGGCGGGGGGCTGGGGGCGTCGGGGTGGTGCGGTGTCGGGGGCGGGGGGCGGGGGGCGTCGGGGTGGTGCGGTGTCGGGGGGCGGGGGCGGGGGGCTGGGGGCGTCGGGGTGGTGCGGTGTCGGGGGGCGGGGGGCGGGGGGCGGGGCTGGGGGCGTCGGGGTGGTGCGGTGTCGGGGGGTGGGGGTGGGAGGCTGGGGGCGTCGGGGTGGTGCGGTGTCGGGGGGTGGGGGGTGGGGGGCTGGGGGCGTCGGGGTGGTGCGGTGTCGGGGGGCGGGGGCGGGGACCTGGGGGCGTCGGGGTGGTGTGGTGTCGGGGGGCGGTGTCGGGGGGCTGGGGGCGTCGGGGTGGTGCGGTGTCGGGGGGCGGGGGGTGGGGGGCTGGGGGCGTCGGGGTGGTGCGGTGTCGGGGGGCGTGGGTGGGGGGCTGGGGGTGTCGGGGGGCGGGGGGCTGGGGGCGTCGGGGTGGTGCGGTGTCGGGGGGCAGGCGGCGGGGCGGGGGACGGGGCGGGGGGCGTCGGGGTGGTGCGGTGTCGGGGGGCGGGGGGCGTCGGGGGGCGGGGGGCTGGGGGTGTCGGGGTGGTGCGGTGTCGGGGGGCGGGGGACGGGGCTGGGGGCGTCGGGGTGGTGCGGTGTCGGGGGGCAGGCGGCGGGGCTGGGGGCGGCGGGGTGGTGCGGTGTCGGGGGGCGGGGGGCGGGGGGCTGGGGGCGTCGGGGTGGTGCGGTGTCGGGGGGCTGGGGGCGGGGCTGGGGGGGTCGGGGTGGTGCGGTGTCGGGGGGCGGGGGTGGGGGGCTGGGGGCGTCGGGGTGGTGCGGTGTCGGGGGGCAGGCAGCGGGGCTGGGGGCGTCGGGGTGGTGCGGTGTCGGGGGGCAGGCGGCGGGGCTGGGGGCGTCGGGGTGGTGCGGTGTCGGGGGGCGGGGGGCGGGGGGCATCGGGGTGGTGCGGTGTCGGGGGGCGGGGGGTGGGGGGCTGGGGGCGTCGGGGTGGTGCGGTGTCGGGGGGCGGGGGGCGGGGCTGGGGGCGTCGGGGTGGTGCGGTGTCGGGGGGCGGGGGGCGGGGGGCGTCGGGGTGGTGCGGTGTCGGGGGGCGGGGGGTGGGGGGCTGGGGGCGTCGGGGTGGTGCGGTGTCGGGGGGTGGGGGGCTGGGGGGGTTGGGGTGGTGCGGTGTCGGGGGGCGGGGGTGGGGGGCGGGGGGCGTCAGGGTGGTGCGGTGTCGGGGGGCGGGGGGCGGGGCGGGGGGCGTCGGGGTGGTGCGGTGTCGGGGGGTGGGGGGCTGGGGGCGTCGGGGTGGTGCGGTGTCGGGGGGCGGTGTCGGGGGGCTGGGGGCGTCGGGGTGGTGCGGTGTCGGGGGGCGGGGGTGGTGGCTGGGGGCGTTGGGGTGGTGCGGTGTCGGGGGTGGGGGGCTGGGGGCGTCGGGGTGGTGCGGTGTCGGGGGGCAGGCGGCGGGGCGGGGGGCGTCGGGGTGGTGCGGTGTCGGGGGGCGTGGGTGGGGGGCTGGGGGTGTCGGGGGGCGGGGGGCGGGGGGCTGGGGGCGTCGGGGTTGTGCGGTGTCGGGGGGCAGGCGGCGGGGCGGGGGGCGTCGGGGTGGTGCGGTGTCGGGGGGCAGGCGGTGGGGCGGGGGACGGGGCTGGGGGCGTCGGGGTGGTGCGGTGTCGGGGGGCGGGGGGCGGGGGGCTGGGGGCGTCGGGGTGGTGCGGTGTTGGGGGACGGGGCTGGGGGCGTCGGGGTGGTGCGGTGGCGGGGGGCTGGGGGCGTCGGGGTGGTGCGGTGTCGGGGGGCAGGCGGCGGGGCGGGGGGCGTCGGGGTGGTGCGGTGTCGGGGGGCAGGCGGCGGGGCTGGGGGCGTCGGGGTGGTGCGGTGTCGGGGGGCGGGGGGTGGGGGGCTGGGGGCGTCGGGGTGGTGCGGTGTCGGGGGGCGGGGGGTGGGGGGCTGGGGGCGTCGGGGTGGTGCGGTGTCGGGGGGCGGGGGTGGGGGGCTGGGGGTGTCGGGGGGCGGGGGGCGGGGGGCTGGGGGCGTCGGGGTGGTGCGGTGTCGGGGGGCAGGCGGCGGGGCGGGGGACGGGGCTGGGGGCGTCGGGGTGGTGCGGTGTCGGGGGGCGGGGGCGGGGGGCTGGGGGCGTCGGGGTGGTGCGGTGTTGGGGGACGGGGGCGGGGGGCGTCGGGGTGGTGCGGTGTCGGGGGGCGGGGGCGGGGCGGGGGGCGTCGGGGTGGTGCGGTGTCGGGGGGCGGGGGTGGGGGGCTGGGGGCGTCGGGGTGGTGCGGTGTCGGGGGGCGGGGGGCTGGGGGCGTCGGGGTGGTGCGGTGTCGGGGGGCAGGCGGCGGGGCGGGGGACGGGGCTGGGGGCGTCGGGGTGGTGCGGTGTCGGGGGGCGGGGGTGGGGGGCTGGGGGCGTCGGGGTGGTGCGGTGTCGGGGGGCAGGCGGCGGGGCGGGGGGCGTCGGGGTGGTGCGGTGTCGGGGGGCGTGGGTGGGGGGCTGGGGGTGTCGGGGGGCGGGGGGCGGGGGGCTGGGGGCGTCGGGGTGGTGCGGTGTCGGGGGGCAGGCGGCGGGGCGGGGGACGGGGCTGGCGGTGTCGGGGGGCGGGGGGCTGGGGGCGTCGGGGTGGTGCGGTGTCGGGGGGCAGGCGGCGGGGCGGGGGGCGTCGGGGTGGTGCGGTGTCGGGGGGCGTGGGTGGGGGGCTGGGGGTGTCGGGGGGCGGGGGGCTGGGGGCGTCGGGGTGGTGCGGTGTCGGGGGGCAGGCGGCGGGGGACGGGGCTGGGGGCGTCGGGGTGGTGCGGTGTCGGGGGGCGGGGGTGGGGGGCTGGGGGCGTCGGGGTGGTGCGGTGTCGGGGGGCAGGCGGCGGGGCGGGGGGCGTCGGGGTGGTGCGGTGTCGGGGGGCGGGGGGCTGGGGGCGTCGGGGTGGTGCGGTGTCGGGGGGCGGGGGTGGGGGCTGGGGGCGTTGGGGTGGTGCGGTGTCGGGGGTGGGGGGCTGGGGGCGTCGGGGTGGTGCGGTGTCGGGGGGCAGGCGGCGGGGCGGGGGGCGTCGGGGTGGTGCGGTGTCGGGGGGCGTGGGTGGGGGGCTGGGGGTGTCGGGGGGCGGGGGGCGGGGGGCTGGGGGCGTCGGGGTTGTGCGGTGTCGGGGGGCAGGCGGCGGGGCGGGGGGCGTCGGGGTGGTGCGGTGTCGGGGGGCGTGGGTGGGGGGCTGGGGGTGTCGGGGGGCGGGGGGCGGGGGGCTGGGGGCGTCGGGGTGGTGCGGTGTCGGGGGGCGGGGGTGGGGGGCTGGGGGCGTCGGGGTGGTGCGGTGTCGGGGGGCAGGCGTCGGGGCGGGGGGCGTCGGGGTGGTGCGGTGTCGGGGGGCGGTGTCGGGGGGCTGGGGGCGTCGGGGTGGTGCGGTGTCGGGGGGTGGGGGGCGGGGGGCGTCGGGGTGGTGCGGTCTCGGGGGGCGGTGTCGGGGGGCTGGGGGCGTCGGGGTGGTGCGGTGTCGGGGGGCGGGGGGCGGGGGGCGTCGGAGTGGTGCGGTGTCGGGGGGCGGGGGGCGGGGGGCGTCGGGGTGGTGCGGTGTCGGGGGGTGGGGGGCGGGGGGCGTCGGGGTGGTGCGGTGTCGGGGGGCGGTGTCGGGGGGCTGGGGGCGTCGGGGTGGTGCGGTGTCGGGGGGTGGGGGGCGGGGGGCGTCGGGGTGGTGCGGTGTCGGGGGGCGGTGTCGGGGGGCTGGGGGCGTCGGGGTGCTGCGGTGTCGGGGGGCGGGGGGCTGGGGGCGTCGGGGTGGTGCGGTGTCAGGGGGCAGGCGGCGGGGCGGGGGGCGTCGGGGTGGTGCGGTGTCGGGGGGCCTGGGTGGGTGGCTGGGGGTGTCGGGGGGCGGGGGGCAGGGGGCTGGGGGCGTCGGGGTGGTGCGGTGTCGGGGGGCAGGCGGCGGGGCGGGGGACGGGGCTGGGGGCGTCGGGGTGGTGCGGTGTCGGGGGGCGGGGGTGGGGGGCTGGGGGCGTCGGGGTGGTGCGGTGTCGGGGGGCAGGCGGCGGGGCGGGGGGCGGGAGGCTGGGGGCGTCGGGGTGGTGCGGTGTCGGGGGGCGGGGGTGGGGGGCTGGGGGCGTCGGGGTGGTGCGGTGTCGGGGGGCGGTGTCGGGGGGCTGGGGGCGTCGGGGTGGTGCGGTGTCGGGGGGCGGTGTCGGGGGGCTGGGGGCGTCGGGGTGGTGCGGTGTCGGGGGGTGGGGGGCGGGGGGCTGGGGGCGTCGGGGTGGTGCGGTGTCGGGGGGCAGGCAGCGGGGCGGGGGACGGGGCTGGGGGCGTCGGGGTGGTGCGGTGTCGGGGGGCGGGGGTGGGGGGCTGGGGGCGTCGGGGTGGTGCGGTGTCGGGGGGCAGGCGGCGGGGCGGGGGGCGTCGGGGTGGTGCGGTGTCGGGGGGCAGGCGGCGGGGGACGGGGCTGGGGGCGTCGGGGTGGTGCGGTGTCGGGGGGTGGGGGGCGGGGGGCGTCGGGGTGGTGCGGTGTCGGGGGGCGGTGTCGGGGGGCTGGGGGCGTCGGGGTGCTGCGGTGTCGGGGGGCGGGGGGCTGGGGGCGTCGGGGTGGTGCGGTGTCAGGGGGCAGGCGGCGGGGCGGGGGGCGTCGGGGTGGTGCGGTCTCGGGGGGCGTGGGTGGGTGGCTGGGGGTGTCGGGGGGCGGGGGGCAGGGGGCTGGGGGCGTCGGGGTGGTGCGGTGTCGGGGGGCAGGCGGCGGGGCGGGGGACGGGGCTGGGGGCGTCGGGGTGGTGCGGTGTCGGGGGGCGGGGGTGGGGGGCTGGGGGCGTCGGGGTGGTGCGGTGTCGGGGGGCAGGCGGCGGGGCGGGGGGCGGGAGGCTGGGGGCGTCGGGGTGGTGCGGTGTCGGGGGGCGGGGGTGGGGGGCTGGGGGCGTCGGGGTGGTGCGGTGTCGGGGGGCGGTGTCGGGGGGCTGGGGGCGTCGGGGTGGTGCGGTGTCGGGGGGCGGGGGGCGGGGGGCGTCGGGGTGGTGCGGTGTCGGGGGGCGGTGTCGGGGGGCTGGGGGCGTCGGGGTGGTGCGGTGTCGGGGGGCAGGCGGCGGGGCGGGGGGCGTCGGGGTGGTGCGGTGTCGGGGGGCAGGCGGCGGGGGACGGGGCTGGGGGCGTCGGGGTGGTGCGGTGTCGGGGGGCGGGGGTGGGGGGCTGGGGGCGTCGGGGTGGTGCGGTGTCGGGGGGCAGGCGGCGGGGGACGGGGCGGGGGGCGTCGGGGTGGTGCGGTGTCGGGGGGCGGGGGTGGGGGGCTGGGGGCGTCGGGGTGGTGCGGTGTCGGGGGGCAGGCGGCGGGGCGGGGGGCGTCGGGGTGGTGCGGTGTCGGGGGGCAGGCGGCGGGGGACGGGGCTGGGGGCGTCGGGGTGGTGCGGTGTCGGGGGGCGGGGGGCGGGGGGCGTCGGGGTGGTGCGGTGTCGGGGGGCGGGGGGCTGGGGGCGTCGGGGCGGTGCGGTGTCGGGGGGCGGGGGTGGGGGGCTGGGGGCGTCGGGGTGGTGCGGTGTCGGGGGGTGGGGGGCGGGGGGGGGGGCGGGGGGCGTCGGGGTGGTGCGGTGTCGGGGGGCAGGCAGCGGGGCGGGGGGCGTCGGGGTGGTGCGGTGTCGGGGGGCGGGGGGCGGGGCGGGGGGCGTCGGGGTGGTGCTGTGTCGGGGGGCGGGGGGCGTCGGGGTGGTGCGGTGTCGGGGGGCAGGCGGCGGGGCGGGGGACGGGGCTGCGGGCGTCGGGGTGGTGCGGTGTCGGGGGGCGGGGGGGGGGGGCGGGGGGCGTCGGGGTGGTGCGGTGTCGGGGGGCGGGGGTGGGGGGCTGGGGCTGTCGGGGGGCGGGGGGCGGGGGGCGGGGGGCTGGGGGCTGGGGGCGTCGGGGTGGTGCGGTGTCGGGGGGCGGGGGGCGGGGGGCGTCGGGGTGGTGCGGTGTCGGGGGGCTGGGGGCGTCGGGGTGGTGCGGTGTCGGGGGGCGGGGGACGGGGCTGGGGGCGTCGGGGTGGTGCGGTGTCGGGGGGCGGGGGTGGGGGGCTGGGGGTGGCGGGGGGCGGGGGGCGGGGGGCTGGGGGCGTCGGGGTGGTGCGGTGTCGGGGGGCGGGGGGCTGGGGGCGTCGGGGTGGTGCGGTGTCGGGGGTGGGGGGCGGGGCGCTGGGGGCGTCGGGGTGGTGCGGTGTCGGGGGGCGGGGGGCTGGGGGCGTCGGGGTGGTGCGGTGTCGGGGGTGGGGGGCGGGGCGCTGGGGGCGTCGGGGTGGTGCGGTGTCGGGGGGTGGGGGGCTCGGGGCGTCGGGGTGGTGCGGTGTCGGGGGGCGGGGGTGGGGGGCTGGCGGTGTCGGGGGGCGGGGGGCTGGGGGCGTCGGGGTGGTGCGGTGTCGGGGGGCGGGGCTGGGGGCGTCGGGGTGGTGCGGTGTCGGGGGGCGGGGGGCGGGGGGCTGGGGGCGTCGGGGTGGTGCGGTGGCGGGGGGCGGGGGGCGGGGGGCGTCGGGGTGGTGCGGTGTCGGGGGGTGGGGGGCTGGGGGCGTCGGGGTGGTGCGGTGTCGGGGGGCGGGGGGGGGGGCGGGGGGCGTCGGGGTGGTGCGGTGTCGGGGGGCGGGGGGCGGGGGGCGTCGGGGTGGTGCGGTGTCGGGGGGCGGGGGGCTGGGGGCGTCGGGGTGGTGCGGTGTCGGGGGTGGGGGGCGGGGCGCTGGGGGCGTCGGGGTGGTGCGGTGTCGGGGGGTGGGGGGCTGGGGGCGTCGGGGTGGTGCGGTGTCGGGGGGCGGGGGTGGGGGGCTGGCGGTGTCGGGGGGCGGGGGGCTGGGGGCGTCGGGGTGGTGCGGTGTCGGGGGGCGGGGGGCGGGGGGCTGGGGGCGTCGGGGTGGTGCGGTGTCGGGGGGCGGGGGTGGGGGGCTGGGGGCGTCGGGGTGGTGCGGTGTCGGGGGGCGGGGGGCGGGGGGCGGGGGGCGTCGGGGTGGGGGGCTGGGGGTGTCGGGGGGCGGGGGGCGGGGGGTGGGGGGCTGGGGGCGTCGGGGTGGTGCGGTGTCGGGGGGCAGGCGGCGGGGCGGGGGACGGGGCTGGGGGCGTCGGGGTGGTGCGGTGTCGGGGGGCGGGGGGCGGGGGGCTGGGGGCGTCGGGGTGGTGCGGTGTCGGGGGGCGGGGGGCTGGGGGCGTCGGGGTGGTGCGGTGTCGGGGGGCGGGGGGCGGGGGGCTGGGGGCGTCGGGGTGGTGCGGTGTCGGGGGGTGGGGGGCTGGGGGCGTCGGGGTGGTGCGGTGTCGGGGGGCGGGGGGGGCGGGGGGCGTCGGGGTGGTGCGGTGTCGGGGGGCGGGGGGGGGGCGGGGGGCGTCGGG
Organism: Lepidochelys olivacea; assembly: GCF_965140295.1. Lineage (NCBI taxonomy): Eukaryota > Metazoa > Chordata > Testudines > Cheloniidae > Lepidochelys > Lepidochelys olivacea. The sequence continues at coordinate 775,209 of NC_140421.1, forward strand.
GTGGTGCGGTGTCGGGGGGCGGGGGTGGGGGGCTGGGGGTGGCGGGGTGGTGCGGTGTCGGGGGGCGGGGGGCGTCGGGGTGGTGCGGTGTCGGGGGGCGGGGGTGGGGGGCTGGCGGTGTCGGGGGGCGGGGGGCTGGGGGCGTCGGGGTGGTGCGGTGTCGGGGGGCGGGGCTGGGGGCGTCGGGGTGGTGCGGTGTCGGGGGGCGGGGGGTGGGGGGCTGGGGGCGTCGGGGTGGTGCGGTGTCGGGGGGCGGGGGACGGGGCTGGGGGCGTCGGGGTGGTGCGGTGTCGGGGGGCGGGGGGCGGGGGGCTGGGGGCGTCGGGGTGGTGCGGTGTCGGGGGGCGGGGGGCGGGGCTGGGGGCGTCGGGGTGGTGCGGTGTCGGGGGGCGGGGGTGGGGGGCTGGGGGCGTCGGGGTGGTGCGGTGTCGGGGGGCGGGGGGCTGGGGGCTGGGGGCGTCGGGGTGGTGCGGTGTCGGGGGGCGGGGGGCTGGGGGCGTCGGGGTGGTGCGGTGTCGGGGGGCGGGGGTGGGGGGCTGGGGGCGTCGGGGTGGTGCGGTGTCGGGGGGCGGGGGCGGGGACCTGGGGGCGTCGGGGTGGTGCGGTGTCGGGGGGCGGGGGGCGGGGGGCGTCGGGGTGGTGCGGTGTCGGGGGGCGGGGGGCTGGGGGTGGGGGGCGGGGGGCTGGGGGCGTCGGGGTGGTGCGGTGTCGGGGGGCGGGGGTGGGGGGCTGGGGGTGTCGGGGGGCGGGGGGCGGGGGGTGGGGGGCTGGGGGCTGGGGGCGTCGGGGTGGTGCGGTGTCGGGGGGCGGTGTCGGGGGGCTGGGGGCGTCGGGGTGGTGCGGTGTCGGGGGGTGGGGGGCGGGGGGCGTCGGGGTGGTGCGGTGTCGGGGGCGGTGTCGGGGGGCTGGGGGCGTCGGGGTGGTGCGGTGTCGGGGGGCGGGGGGCTGGGGGCGTCGGGGTGGTGCGGTGTCGGGGGGTGGGGGGCGGGGGGCGTCGGGGTGGTGCGGTGTCGGGGGGCGGGGGGTGGGGGGCTGGGGGCGTCGGGGTGGTGCGGTGTCGGGGGGCAGGCGGCGGGGCGGGGGGCGTCGGGGTGGTGCGGTGTCGGGGGGCGGTGTCGGGGGGCTGGGGGCGTCGGGGTGGTGCGGTGTCGGGGGGCGGGGGGCGGGGGGCGGGGGGCGTCGGGGTGGTGCGGTGTCGGGGGGCGGGGGGCGGGGCTGGGGGCGTCGGGGTGGTGCGGTGTCGGGGGGCGGGGGTGGGGGGCTGGGGGTGTCGGGGTGGTGCGGTGTCGGGGGGTGGGGGTGGGGGGCGGGGGGCGTCGGGGTGGTGCGGTGTCGGGGGGCTGGGGGTGGGGGGCGGGGGGCTGGGGGCGTCGGGGTGGTGCGGTGTCGGGGGGCGGGGGTGGGGGGCTGGGGGTGTCGGGGGGCGGGGGGTGGGGGGCTGGGGGCTGGGGGCGTCGGGGTGGTGCCGTGTCGGGGGGCGGGGGGCGGGGGGCGTCGGGGTGGTGCGGTGTCGGGGGGTGGGGGTGGGGGGCTGGGGGCGTCGGGGTGGTGCGGTGTCGGGGGGCGGGGGTGGGGGACGGGGCTGGGGGCGTCGGGGTGGTGCGGTGTCGGGGGGCAGGCAGCGGGGCGGGGGGCGTCGGGGTGGTGCGGTGTCGGGGGGCTGGGGGCGTCGGGGTGGTGCGGTGTCGGGGGGCAGGCAGCGGGGCGGGGGGCGTCGGGGTGGTGCTGTGTCGGGGGGCGGGGGGCGTCGGGGTGGTGCGGTGTCGGGGGGCAGGCGGCGGGGCGGGGGACGGGGCTGGGGGCGTCGGGGTGGTGCGGTGTCGGGGGGCGGGGGGGGGGGGGGGGGCGTCGGGGTGGTGCGGTGTCGGGGGGCGGGGGTGGGGGGCTGGGGCTGTCGGGGGGCGGGGGGCTGGGGGCTGGGGGCGTCGGGGTGGTGCGGTGTCGGGGGGCGGGGGGCGGGGGGCGTCGGGGTGGTGCGGTGTCGGGGGGCGGTGTCGGGGGGCTGGGGGCGTCGGGGTGGTGCGGTGTCGGGGGGTGGGGGGCGGGGGGCTGGGGGCGTCGGGGTGGTGCGGTGTCGGGGGGCAGGCGGCGGGGCGGGGGACGGGGCTGGGGGCGTCGGGGTGGTGCGGTGTCGGGGGGCGGGGGTGGGGGGCTGGGGGTGTCGGGGGGCGGGGGGCGGGGGGCTGGGGGCGTCGGGGTGGTGCGGTGTCGGGGGGCGGGGGGCTGGGGGCGTCGGGGTGGTGCGGTGTCGGGGGTGGGGGGCGGGGCGCTGGGGGCGTCGGGGTGGTGCGGTGTCGGGGGGCGGGGGGCGTCGGGGTGGTGCGGTGTCGGGGGGCGGGGGGCTGGGGGCGTCGGGGTGGTGCGGTGTCGGGGGTGGGGGGCGGGGCGCTGGGGGCGTCGGGGTGGTGCGGTGTCGGGGGGTGGGGGGGCTGGGGGCGTCGGGGTGGTGCGGTGTCGGGGGGCGGGGGTGGGGGGCTGGCGGTGTCGGGGGGCGGGGGGCTGGGGGCGTCGGGGTGGTGCGGTGTCGGGGGGCGGGGCTGGGGGCGTCGGGGTGGTGCGGTGTCGGGGGGCGGGGGGCGGGGGGCTGGGGGCGTCGGGGTGGTGCGGTGGCGGGGGGCGGGGGGCGGGGGGCGTCGGGGTGGTGCGGTGTCGGGGGGCGGGGGGGGGGGCGGGGGGCGTCGGGGTGGTGCGGTGTCGGGGGGCGGGGGGCGGGGGGCGTCGGGGTGGTGCGGTGTCGGGGGGCGGGGGGCTGGGGGCGTCGGGGTGGTGCGGTGTCGGGGGTGGGGGGCGGGGCGCTGGGGGCGTCGGGGTGGTGCGGTGTCGGGGGGTGGGGGGCTGGGGGCGTCGGGGTGGTGCGGTGTCGGGGGGCGGGGGTGGGGGGCTGGCGGTGTCGGGGGGCGGGGGGCTGGGGGCGTCGGGGTGGTGCGGTGTCGGGGGGCGGGGGGCGGGGGGCTGGGGGCGTCGGGGTGGTGCGGTGTCGGGGGGTGGGGGGCTGGGGGCGTCGGGGTGGTGCGGTGTCGGGGGGCGGGGGTGGGGGGCTGGGGGCGTCGGGGTGGTGCGGTGTCGGGGGGCGGGGGGCGGGGGGCTGGGGGCGTCGGGGTGGTGCGGTGTCGGGGGGCGGGGGGCGTCGGGGTGGTGCGGTGTCGGGGGGCGGGGGTGGGGGGCTGGGGGTGTCGGGGGGCGGGGGGCGGGGGGTGGGGGGCTGGGGGCGTCGGGGTGGTGCGGTGTCGGGGGGCAGGCGGCGGGGCGGGGGACGGGGCTGGGGGCGTCGGGGTGGTGCGGTGTCGGGGGGCGGTGTCGGGGGGCTGGGGGCGTCGGGGTGGTGCGGTGTCGGGGGGCGGGGGGCGGGGGGCTGGGGGCGTCGGGGTGGTGCGGTGTCGGGGGGTGGGGGGCTGGGGGCGTCGGGGTGGTGCGGTGTCGGGGGGCGGGGGGGGCGGGGGGCGTCGGGGTGGTGCGGTGTCGGGGGGCGGGGGGCGGGGGGCTGGGGGCGTCGGGGTGGTGCGGTGTCGGGGGGCGGGGGTGGGGGGCTGGGGGTGGCGGGGTGGTGCGGTGTCGGGGGGCGGGGGGCGTCGGGGTGGTGCGGTGTCGGGGGGCAGGCGGCGGGGCGGGGGACGGGGCTGGGGGCGTCGGGGTGGTGCGGTGTCGGGGGGCGGGGGGCGGGGGGCTGGGGGCGTCGGGGTGGTGCGGTGTCGGGGGGCGGGGGGCGGGGCTGGGGGCGTCGGGGTGGTGCGGTGTCGGGGGGCGGGGGTGGGGGGCTGGGGGCGTCGGGGTGGTGCGGTGTCGGGGGGCGGGGGGCTGGGGGCTGGGGGCGTCGGGGTGGTGCGGTGTCGGGGGGCGGGGGGCTGGGGGCGTCGGGGTGGTGCGGTGTCGGGGGGCGGGGGTGGGGGGCTGGGGGCGTCGGGGTGGTGCGGTGTCGGGGGGCGGGGGCGGGGACCTGGGGGCGTCGGGGTGGTGCGGTGTCGGGGGGCGGGGGGCGGGGGGAGTCGGGGTGGTGCGGTGTCGGGGGGCGGGGGGCTGGGGGTGGGGGGCGGGGGGCTGGGGGCGTCGGGGTGGTGCGGTGTCGGGGGGCGGGGGGCGGGGGGTGGGGGGCTGGGGGCGTCGGGGTGGTGCGGTGTCGGGGGGCGGTGTCGGGGGGCTGGGGGCGTCGGGGTGGTGCGGTGTCGGGGGGTGGGGGGCGGGGGGCGTCGGGGTGGTGCGGTGTCGGGGGCGGTGTCGGGGGGCTGGGGGCGTCGGGGTGGTGCGGTGTCGGGGGGCGGGGGGCTGGGGGCGTCGGGGTGGTGCGGTGTCGGGGGGTGGGGGGCGGGGGGCGTCGGGGTGGTGCGGTGTCGGGGGGCGGGGGGTGGGGGGCTGGGGGCGTCGGGGTGGTGCGGTGTCGGGGGGCAGGCGGCGGGGCGGGGGGCGTCGGGGTGGTGCGGTGTCGGGGGGCGGTGTCGGGGGGCTGGGGGCGTCGGGGTGGTGCGGTGTCGGGGGGCGGGGGCTGGGGGCGTCGGGGTGGTGCGGTGTCGGGGGGCGGGGGGCGGGGGGCTGGGGGCGTCGGGGTGGTGCGGTGTCGGGGGGCGGGGGGCGGGGGGCGTCGGGGTGGTGCGGTGTCGGGGGGCGGGGGGCGGGGCTGGGGGCGTCGGGGTGGTGCGGTGTCGGGGGGCGGGGGTGGGGGGCTGGGGGCGTCGGGGTGGTGCGGTGTCGGGGGGCGGGGGCTGGGGGCTGGGGGCGTCGGGGTGGTGCGGTGTCGGGGGGCGGGGGGCTGGGGGCGTCGGGGTGGTGCGGTGTCGGGGGGCGGGGGTGGGGGGCTGGGGGCGTCGGGGTGGTGCGGTGTCGGGGGGCGGGGGCGGGGACCTGGGGGCGTCGGGGTGGTGCGGTGTCGGGGGGCGGGGGGCGGGGGGCGTCGGGGTGGTGCGGTGTCGGGGGGCGGGGGGCTGGGGGTGGGGGGCGGGGGGCTGGGGGCGTCGGGGTGGTGCGGTGTCGGGGGGCGGGGGTGGGGGGCTGGGGGTGTCGGGGGGCGGGGGGCGGGGGGTGGGGGGCTGGGGGCTGGGGGCGTCGGGGTGGTGCGGTGTCGGGGGGCGGTGTCGGGGGGCTGGGGGCGTCGGGGTGGTGCGGTGTCGGGGGGTGGGGGGCGGGGGGCGTCGGGGTGGTGCGGTGTCGGGGGCGGTGTCGGGGGGCTGGGGGCGTCGGGGTGGTGCGGTGTCGGGGGGTGGGGGGCGGGGGGCGTCGGGGTGGTGCGGTGTCGGGGGGCGGGGGGTGGGGGGCTGGGGGCGTCGGGGTGGTGCGGTGTCGGGGGGCAGGCGGCGGGGCGGGGGGCGTCGGGGTGGTGCGGTGTCGGGGGGCGGTGTCGGGGGGCGGGGGGCGTCGGGGTGGTGCGGTGTCGGGGGGCGGGGGGCGGGGGGCGTCGGGGTGGTGCGGTGTCGGGGGGCGGGGGGCGGGGCTGGGGGCGTCGGGGTGGTGCGGTGTCGGGGGGCGGGGGTGGGGGGCTGGGGGTGTCGGGGTGGTGCGGTGTCGGGGGGTGGGGGTGGGGGGCGGGGGGCGTCGGGGTGGTGCGGTGTCGGGGGGCTGGGGGTGGGGGGCGGGGGGCTGGGGGCGTCGGGGTGGTGCGGTGTCGGGGGGCGGGGGTGGGGGGCTGGGGGTGTCGGGGGGCGGGGGGTGGGGGGTGGGGGGCTGGGGGCTGGGGGCGTCGGGGTGGTGCGGTGTCGGGGGGCGGGGGGCGGGGGGCGTCGGGGTGGTGCGGTGTCGGGGGGCGGGGGGCTGGGGGCTGGGGGCGTCGGGGTGGTGCGGTGTCGGGGGGCGGGGGGCTGGGGGCGTCGGGGTGGTGCGGTGTCGGGGGGCGGGGGTGGGGGGCTGGGGGCGTCGGGGTGGTGCGGTGTCGGGGGGCGGTGTCGGGGGGCGGGGGGCGTCGGGGTGGTGCGGTGTCGGGGGGCGGGGGGCTGGGGGTGGGGGGCGGGGGGCTGGGGGCGTCGGGGTGGTGCGGTGTCGGGGGGCGGGGGTGGGGGGCTGGGGGTGTCGGGGGGCGGGGGGCGGGGGGTGGGGGGCTGGGGGCTGGGGGCGTCGGGGTGGTGCGGTGTCGGGGGGCGGTGTCGGGGGGCTGGGGGCGTCGGGGTGGTGCGGTGTCGGGGGGTGGGGGGCGGGGGGCGTCGGGGTGGTGCGGTGTCGGGGGCGGTGTCGGGGGGCTGGGGGCGTCGGGGTGGTGCGGTGTCGGGGGGCGGGGGGCTGGGGGCGTCGGGGTGGTGCGGTGTCGGGGGGTGGGGGGCGGGGGGCGTCGGGGTGGTGCGGTGTCGGGGGGCAGGCGGCGGGGCGGGGGGCGTCGGGGTGGTGCGGTGTCGGGGGGCGGGGGGCGGGGGGCTGGGGGCGTCGGGGTGGTGCGGTGTCGGGGGGTGGGGGGCGGGGGGCGTCGGGGTGGTGCGGTGTCGGGGGGCGGA